>NC_140994.1:131969138-132147579 GCF_052327205.1 Somniosus microcephalus
GGGGGGAAAGAGAGCGAGCGACTGTGGGGCGGGGAAGGAAGCGAGTGACTGTGGGGGGGGAAGAGAGCGAGCGACTGTGGGGGGGAAGAGAGCGAGCGACTGTGGGGGGAAGAGAGCGAGTGACTGTGGGGGGGAAGAGAGCAAGTGACTGGGGGGGAAGAGAGCGAGGGAGAGAGGGGGTGGCGAGGGAGAGAGGGGGGGCGAGGGAGAGAGGGGGGCGAGGCAGGAGAGGGGGGCGAGGGAGGGGGCGAGGGAGAGAGGGGGGGGTGACGTAGGGGGGGTGAGGGAGAGAGGGGGGGGCGAGGGAGAGAGGGGGGGCGAGGGAGAGAGGGGGGGCGAGGGGAGAGGAGGGGGTCGAAGGAGGGGGGGGGGCGAGGGGGGGGAGGGAGAGGGGGGGCGAGGGAGAGGGGGGGGCGAGGGCAAGGGAGAGGGGGTGGGGGGGTGCCGGGGAGGGAGGGGGGGGGGCGCCGGGGGGGTTGGGAGAGGAGAGAGGAGAGGAGAGAGGAGGAGAGAGAGAGAGGAGGGGGGGAGAGGAGTGAGAAGGGGGGTGGGGGTGAGAGGGGGAGAAGTAGGGAGAAGGGGGGAGGAGAGGAGGAGTGGGAGGGAGAGGGGGGAGGAGGGAGTGTAGTGTTTTGAGGGGGGTCAGCGAAAGAAGAAAGAAATGTTTTTTTCAAAAACGGGTGTTAAGAAGATGGGAGGCCATCTTGAAAGTTTTTTAATGTTTTTTTAAAAAGCTGCCACGGGGGAAGGAACGCGCAGTCTGAAACAAACAGGAATTTTTTTTTTTTTATAAAGCTGCCACGGAGAAGGAACGCGCAAGTCCGTGAAACCAACAGAAATATTTTTTAAATTTTTTTTTATAAACGGGTGGTTAAGAAGATGGGAGGCCATCTTGAAGTTTTTTAATGTTTTTAAAAAGCTGCCACGGAGAAGGAACGCGCATTCTTGCTGAAAACACCAAAAGTTATTTTTTTTATAACAGCTGTTAAGAAGATGGGACACCATCTTCATTGTGTTTTAAACGTTTTAGACATTGTGTTTTTACGTTTTACACATTTAAAAAAAAATCGCTCCTAACAAATAAACACACAGAAGGTGAGAATAAAGATGGCGGCCACTCGCCTCAGTTCAGAACGATAAGGCCCGCCCACACACGCACTGATTGGTCGATCGTCATGTCACCGAAGCATAGGATTGGTCAATCGTCCTGTCACTCGACTCTAGGAGGGCCCGGCTGCACATGCGGACGAACCCGCCCCCCGCCACGCATTGATTGGTCGACCATCGGGTTGGTTGGCCGTATGATTGGTCGACCTCAATGTCACTCTATGGTAATAAGTGGATAATGAGCGGAATGTTGAAGGGTTTTTTCGGATGCCGCGGGCGCGATTTTCGTCCGGCCGAAATGTAAATACGCTTACCAGGGTTTCGGAAAGGTAAGCTTTCTTTCGACGTAAAGCACGCGTAGGTATGCTCTGTAACTTTCGAGCGCATAGGCGTACAGACGCACACCCCGAGGACAGACAGACAGAAGCACAGACAGAAGGACAGACAGACAGAAAGAAGTATCCGTTTAATATATATATATACTAGCTGGGGAGCCCCGCTTTGCGAGGGCAATTTTGGGGGCGCTTGGTCTCCCTGCCCCTGGTGTGTCCCCCCCTCTCCCTGTCATGTCCTCTCCCTGTCCTATCCCTCCCTCCCCTCCCCTCTCTCCCTCCCCTCCTCCCCCTCCCCTCCCCTCCTCTCCCCTTCCTCTCCCCTCCCCTGCCTCCCTCCCTCCCTCCCCTCCCCCCACCCCCACACCTACCCTCCCCCACCCCTCCCCTCCCCTCGCCCACCCCCACCCTCCCCTCCCCTCCCCCCACTCCCCCCGCTCCCCCACTCCCCCCCTCTGTCCCTCTCTCTCCGGCCCCTCCCCCTGCCTAGCGCCTGAGGTCCGGTGCCGTTGCGATAGCGGCCGTTGCGGGGCCTAGCGCTTAAGGCCTGCGGTCGGGTTCTGAGGCGGGACGGACCGGTGCTGAGGTCCCCCGCATATCGCGCGGCTGATGGACGGCCGCTGCGGGGCGGGGCGGCGCATGCGCGGTCAGTGCGGGTGGCGCATGCGCGGTCAGTGCGGGCGGCGCATGCGCGGTCAGTGCGGGGCGGCGCATGCGCGGTCAGTGCGGGCGGCGCGAGGCGGCCCGCGGGGAGCAGGCAAGGGCGGCTTGGCGGCCGTTAGCGAGCGGGAAACTTCGGGCAGCCCGCCCGCGCTCCGTCCGCGACACCGTGAAACCTGAGAGGGGGAAGTAGAGAGAGACAGAGAGGGAAGAGGAGAAGGAGAGAGAGGGAAGAGGAGAGAGGGAAGAGGAGAAGGAGAGAGAGGGAAGAGGAGAAGGGGAGAGAGAGAGAGGGAGAGAGAGAGAGAGAGAGAGAAATTTTTTGAGCTTCAGGCCCCGAGTCCCCCCTGCGCGAGGGTGAGGAGGAGGGGGGGGTTGCTAAACACAATACAAAACTCAAATAAATTGTTAATTAATTCCCTAACACATAATTCAAATATTTACCTTACTTCCCTAACACACTGAAAGTGTGGGGAAAAAATCGTGAAAAATCAAGATGGCGGCCACTCACCTCGGTTCAGAAGGATAAGGCCCGCCCACACACGCACCGATTGGTCGACCGGTCAGGTCACCGAAGCGTAGGATTGGTCAATCGTCGAGTCACTCGACACTCAACTGTAGGAAGGAGCCCGCCGTCCGATTGGTCGACCTCGACGTCACACGGTCGCTAATGAGATGCTAATGAGCGGAAGGCTGAACGTTTTTCAGATACCGCGGGTGGGATTTTTGTGCGGCCGAAACGTAAATACGCCTATGACCGGTCCGGAATCGCAAGCTTTCTTTTGAGGCGACGCGCGCGTCGGTACGCTCTGTAACTTTCAAAGGTATAGAGAACGGACAGACAGACAGACAGACAGACAGACATCAGGACAGACAGACAGAAGAGCCGCTTTATATATATAGAAGATAAGAAGATAGATAAGCTAGGTACAGGAATCAGAACGGAAGTCATTTTTTTTTCTTTAAATGCTTATAAAATAGAAAGTACAGCGGAGAAACAGGTTATTCGGCTCAACTGGTCCATACCGGTGCTTATGCTCCACACGAGCCTTATGTACTGTGACTGGACAGCCACTAAGTCAAAATTTAAAAAACTACATCGTATTATTATACTCAATGTACACGACGTAGGTATAAATGCCATTAATAGGGTAACTGCTGTCCATACCTGTATAATGTAGTCAGTGAATGGATCGGTTATGATGCCAAGGAGGTTTGGTGCATCCTTTCCTGTCTGGATTTTAAAGCTGCCCACCACGACCTTAGTGAGTCGATACAAGAAGCCGCTAGCCACCTCGATCGGCAGCAGTACCAGCACGGAGAGCCAATTGAAGCAATCATGGACAGTGGCTCCTGCGAAGGCCCTGTAATTAATTAAAGAAATGTGCGGCAATATAGAATGACGAGTGGTTTTCGTTTTAGAAAGAAACTTGAATGATCAGTTTGGATGTAGAGCGAGCGGGAGATTTTCCCCAGATGGCTCATTGATAAGCGCATGGCCTGAGCTCTATATAGACCTGGAAGGCCCCAGGCTTGAGTCTCTGGTCCCAGTCGGAGCCGCAACAGTAGTGAGGCAATTTGTCTCAACTCTGATTGATTAGAGGGGAGATCAGACAACATTTCCATGGTTCGATTGTTATCTAGCGACCCTGCTGAAAAATCAGACTTGCAGACGTTGTTGAGGACAGGATCAGGATTGGCCGGGATGCCACCCCACCCCCCCTCTCGCATAGTTAAAATGCCCACTGACACTCAAGACTTAACTGGAGCTTTAATGGACCCCAAATGTGTTCATGTGCAGTTTCCTGATACGAGCACACAACGGGTGCGGTATCAAGCTGCGAGTGCGGGAAATGGAAACTCCGCCCTTCGGTTTGAAGGATGACCAATTGAGAAAGACATTGGAGAACAGCCAGGACCTAGGGGACCATCCCCCAGTATGAGTCGGTGTTCTCAGGACGGATAGGGAGAACATTGACGGTGGAAACAAAATTAGTAGGTTTACCTGTTGAATAAATTATCGCTCAATAGTCAAGGCCAATTATTCACTGATTTTCGCATTGCAACATGTCCTTTTTACACCTGTTTGTCTCTGCTGCTCCTAATAGTTCCTTGGATGGATATCTAGTCTTTGTTCTTGACACAGATACATACAAATATAAGTTAGATAATCATGGCAGTAGAAAAAGGCCACTACATCTGCCTTTAAGAATATCCTTACTTTCCATCTCTGCCCCTATGAACCTCTATTTGACAGCTCACACCTCAACAAGTAGACTGTGTCTTATCGTTGGTGGATATGCTGCTCAGCTCAGGTTCGATTGGTTGACATAAGACTATGGAAAATCTAAAGGCCCTTCTTTTGATCATTGTACCAGTAGATAGTCTGAGTATTGAAGAAAACTCACCATGAGATTATATTATTAGCCCTGACCGGGACTGAACTCTTTGACCCTCAGAGGCACAAGCCTACTCAGATCCCAGATGTTTTGGAAAGAACCCAATCCCAATGGCTTTTAATCACTGCTACATAATTAATGGACTATCTTACCGTTTGAATTCATTTCTGTCTCCAGCTTGCATTAGGGCTACGATAGTGTTTGTTACTGAGGTCCCAATATTGGATCCCATGATAATAGGAATTGCAGAACGCACACCCAGTACTGGAAAAAGCAAAGATATAAGTTGAGCACTTGTATTCAGTATACTGCAGATGTTATACAATATTACAAATGAGAACATATTTCTTCATTGCATTCTTGATCCATTGGAATGCTTCTGGCAGTATCTGTTGGCATATATTAAATTATATTAACCATGCATCAGCTGTCTGATGCAGTTATATCTCACAGTAAATTGTCCAGGTTTTTTTTTCCTGAATTGGCCTGGGGTTTTATCTGGTTTGTCTCCTCTCCCAGGAGATCATATGGTTTTGGGTGGGGAGGGGAGTGTATATATTGTGATGCGCAAGGCATCACAGCTGTGTGGGACAGGCTGGATGGACCAGAACTTATACCCGATGCATTAGAGCAGATGAGCCACGATTTCAGCACAGTTTACATTGGCACATTAAAACTAAGGAAGCTATATTCCTCTACAATATGGGATCCTTCAAGGACTCATTCAACCTTTTCTACAGAACCCTTGGTTAAAGTTAGACAAGCAACAAACCTGGGCCTTAGAAATCTTAGATAAGTAAACCTGCACAAATTAATGTGATGGAAACATCTATATTTTCACAAAGTACCAAGTAAAAGCCCCACCATCTGATCATAACAGGGGAATCTGACAAAGGTTAAGACGTGGTAAGATAATTCAAAAAGAATTTGAACATATTCTTAGAATTTGAAGTCAGCCAGTTAAAAGCAAATCCAACAACAACAACCAACAACAACCACCAACAACATCAACTTGCATTTAAGTAGTGCCTTTAACATAGAAAAATCCCCCAAGGTGCTTCACAGAGGCATAATCAGACAAAAATTGACACCAAGACAAAGAAGAAGATAATAGGAGGATTGACCAAAAGCTTGGTCGAAGAGGTGGGTTTTAACAAGGGGGTTATGATGTGGGCAGCAGAGTTTTGGATGAGCTTAAATTTACAGAGGGTGGAGAATGGGAGACCAGCTAGGAGAGCATTGGAATAGTCAAGTCTGGAGGTGACAAAGGCATCAATGGGCTTAGGCAGGGGCAGAGGCAGGTGATGTTACGGAGGTGGAAGTAGGCGGTGCTTGATACAGGGTCAGGAGCTTAGCTCGGGGTCAAACACTCTGGTTTAGTCACGGGCAATTGCTGGGGAGGAGGGTGGAATCAGTGACAATGATCTGGAATTGATGGTGGAGGCCGAAGAAATGGATTTAGTCTTCCCATTCTTCGCCCCATTATTTTAATACAGACATGAACCCTTTGTTTTAATGTGTTATCACCTCAGTTAAAATAGCACACTGAGCAATGTTATCCATCCCCTAAAACCACCAAAGTCATTTCTAGGCCTATTTGTCTTCTGGTCTCCAGTTTCTGCTACCCTTAATGCCTTCAAGCTACTGGTCAGAGAAAACATTGGAGCAGACATTTTATCATGAATCTCGTTTTCAATGATACCATGAAATTCTGCTCCAGCAGCATCATGAATGGGAGATCGAGAGTTGTGGACAGCAACCCCAAATCTTGGAGTCACCAGACGGGAACTGGGTATCACTACAAGGGGTGAGCTACACAAAACATCTGTTCTCAGATCATCTCCGGCAAGTAGATTACAGCATAAAAGAATCATAGAACCCTAGAATAGTACAGCACAGAAGGAGGCCATTTGGCCCATCGAGTCTTTCAAAAAAACAAGAGTGAGTTCAAAAACAGTTGTGTGTGCAGATATCTCTTTTTCTGACATTCTCCCGATAGTAGGGTCATCAAAATCACCATTTCATGGTCTAGATACATTATGATATTTATTAATGGTTTTCATGGCTGATAATGATTTAAGATGAGCCAAGATATCTCTATCTCTCTCCTTATGTCTTTACTTCTTGTGCTCTCTTGATCTTCCTGTAGGCAGGGTTGGTTTACTTACATCCTGATGACACCATGCTGACAATGATGGACGTTGATGTACTCGAGCTTTGGACCAGGACAGTGACCAAGATTCCCACCACAAGTCCAGCCACAGGGTTAGACAGGATTGCATTGTCTTTAAAAATGTCACCGGCCACCTTGCCTGAAAGAGAGAGACCTCATTGGCACACGCCCAGCAAGATATTCACATACTTGTTTGTCATGGTAATGTTGGCTAATCTAAATTATCTCTGATGTATTGCCTATTGCACAGGTCTTATTCTCTTTTGGAAAAGAGAAGCATTCAAGGTGACCTAACTCAGAGATGTTGGGATAGAAATTGGTATGCGCTGTGCCCATTTTTCAGACGTAAATCGGACCCAACGCTGAAATTTAGCAGTGGGAGGACCTCTGTTCAATCTGCGGCGCCTTCGGCCTGCTGCTAAATTCATCAAGCCCATTATTTAGGCATCTTGGGTAGCCACCTAAAACAGGAACGTATGCGATCCCAAAATACATTGTTTCTCTGGAGTGGGGGTGGGTGGCGGGGGGGGAAAAGTCATTTTTAAAAACTTTCATCTTCAGCCCATTAAGGGTCCCTGGCTCTTCCAATCAGTGTGACATGGATCCACTCTGATTCCGCATCAATTCTTCATGGCAGGTGGGGGGCCTCTGCAGAGCCTCTATAGGAGCGCCTTGCCCATTCCCGGGATTTGGGACAGGGCCCATGTCCTCTGCTGGAGGTAGCCAGGAATCCCATTTGACCGCACTTCTGGCAGAGGAGCAGGGATCCCAAAATTTCACAGTAACACAACATAGATATTCACAGCAGCTTCATTGTAATAGAAAATGATAAACAGTTTAAAACTGTTATACTAAACTATTCTATAATTCATTATTTTCACATAACGGTTCTTTTCTCTCTTTTTCTTCCAATGGTGGAAGCTAGCTAGCCTTACTCTCTGAAGCCTCCAGACAAACTCACCGATTTGAATAAGACAAGGCTGATAAATACTTTCAGATCGGGACTGAGCAGAATTGAAATAGCTGTCTGTTTGGTTCAAAAGAAACAACTAATCAAAAATATATTTGATCAAATTACACAGGATTTTTGTATTACTGCACATAGGAAGGACCCTTACAGCCAACAGACACAGAAGACTTTCAAAAATAACATCAGAAAATGCTGGAAACACTCAGCAGGTCAGGCAGCATCCATGGAGAGAGAAAAACAGAGTTAACGTTTCAGGTCTGTCACCCTTTGTAAAAACTGGAAAAAGTTAGAGATGTAACAGGTTTTAAGCAGGTGCAGAGGCAGGGAAAGGGGGAGGGGAGGAAAGAACAAACGGGACGGTCTGTGATAGGGTGGAAGGCAGGAGTGGTTACATGTCACAAATGGGGATGGCAGAATCATCAACGGCTGCCGCCTGAAAAAATAGGGGCAGAGGTTATGGTCTGAAATTGTTGCACTCAATGTTGAGTCCAAAAGGCTGTAAAGTGCCTAATAGAAAGATGATGTGCTGTTCCTCGAGCTTACGTTGAGCTTCATTGGAAGAGTGTAAGAGGCCGAGGACAGAGAAGTCAGAGTGGGAGTGGAGCGGTGAATTAAAGTGACAGGCGACCGGAAGCTCAGGGTACGGACTGAACGGAAGTGTTCCGCAAAGCGGTCACCCAATCTGCGTTTGGTCACCCCAATGTAGAGGAGACCGCATCGTGAGCAGCGAATACAGTATACTAAATTGCAAGAAGTACAAGTAAATCGCTGTTTCATCTGGAAGGAGTGTTTGGGGCCCTGGACAGTGGGAAAGGAGGAGGTAAAAGAGCAGGTGTTGTATCTCACATTTTAAACACGTTACGTTATTTCCAGCTTGTTTAAGGTAGTTTGATAATGATTGTCAACAATGACCATCTTTACTTTGTCCCCCATAGAGTTTGACTGCAGCTGGAACGAATACACAACAACGGTTTAGGTCTGAAGAGTGAAGAATGAAGCATCCATTACCTCCAGCAAGTTGAAAGGCTGCACTGAGGACATCGAGAGAGCACACAAACATGTAGAGAAAGCTAAAGAGGAGCAGACTCTTCATCATCGAGTTCAGAATAGATTTCACTTTCCCTTTGGCATCCAGCTCTGAAAAATAAAGACCCTTCTCAGTTTCTTATCTGTTGTGTCAAAAATGATCTTGGCTCAGCGATTTCAAGGTTTGATGTCAGCTCCATGCACACATTCATGCTTTGTCAAGGGGAAAATAAAGGACAACGCAGCAACTTCACCACCATCAGACAGCTTCATGATTTAGGGCCTTGTGTCCACTAGAAATGTTCCCATCTGCCGAGCCTACTTCCCCGCTGAATGCAGCCAATACCATTCTCATTGGGCGATTTCCATACTGGAGCCATGTCTGACTCACTACTTTGTTTGCCTGTACCTTTGATTTTTAAATTCTTGCCTCCCTAACCTGTGTTACCGGACTAGTAATCCAGAGGCCGAGACTAATAATCCAGAGGATGTGAGTTCAAATCATGCCATGGCAGTTTTGAGAATTTGCTGTTTAAAAAAAATCTGAAAATAAAAAGTTGGGATCAGTAAAAGTGACCATGAAGCTGTCGGATTGTCGTAAAAACCCAAGTGGCTCACCATTGTCCTTTAGAGAAGGAAACCTGCCGTCCTTGCCCAGTCTGGCATTTATGTGATGCTAGTCCCACACTAACGCGGTTGCCTATTAACTGTCTGCTGGAGCGGCCTAGCAAGTCACTCAGCTGTATCAAACTGTTGCTGCAGCAGCTCACGAAGGCCCACCACCATAATAAAGGCCGGCCTTGCCAGCAACACCCACATCGCGAGATTGAATTTTTAAAAAGTCCACAGCTACCTTTGCAAAATGTACAAAATGTAAATCTCTCTTCGCATTTTTAAAATCTGCCAGTAACCTGTTCAAGCCCATGAGTTGCTCCTCGTTAATAGATTTGAGCTATTGATCTATCCCTGCAGTTCTTTCTTCTTCTTGGTTGTTCTCCTAGGCACATCTTGACTTGTCAGTCCCCTCTGGACAAAAAAGGGCGTGGGGGTAAACCAAACAAGGAAAATGCCCTAAGAACTGCAGATCTGGGATGTGTGGCTGAGTTAATGCAATGAATGGCTTGTGAACTGCATTTTTAATAAGCAGGTTATTCAACCCTTTAACTCCTATATTTCTGATTTTCATCACTCCACCTTTGGTGGTCGTGCCTTCAGCTGCCTAGGCCCTAAGCTCTGGAATTCCCTCCCTAAACCTCTCTGCCTCTCTGGAGTTCTCTCCTCCTTTAAGATGCTCCTTAAAATCTACTGCTTTAACCAAACTTTTGGTCACCTGCCCTAATATCTCATTATGTGGTTCGGTCAAATTTTGTTTGATAACGCTCCTGTGAAGCGCCATGGGAGGTTTTACTACATTAAAGTGCTATGTAAATGCAAGTTGTTGTTGTGATTACTCTGCCTCTTGCTTTTTTTCTGCCTCTTTTTTGTGTTCAGCGCTATCTAAGTGCTTTCTTATCCATCACTTTTCAAGTCTGGACATTAATCTGTCCTTTACTTTAACAGGATCTAACTGACACGCCATGTATTTCCAGCGTATTCTATGTGCTCTGATTAAGTGGCCATTAACGTTACATCAGAGCCTATTTTCTGCTGTGTGTGCTCCTGCACTGGAGCCTCTCCCGCTGGTAGCACACGATTGCACAAGCGGTCCTATTTACCGGCATTGATTGACAAATAATGGTTACACGTCCAACAGCAAAAAAAACTACAAAAAAAACAAACTCCACATTCGGGAAGAATGTTCCCTTGAAGCACACTACTTACCGCTCCATTGAGGCATGTTGGAATTGTCCAGTTTGGAGAATGCCCAGGCCTTAGCCGAATGCGAGTCAATCTCAAACTTGTCCATGCTGTCCACCAGGTTGACCGTTGAGCCCGGACAGAGATACCCATGATCCGAGTGTGGAACTCCTCCGACCGCAGGGAGAGGGTACGGTTTTGTGCCAGCGACCCCGTTCATGCCTGCCACATTTGAACGACACAATGATAGTTGTTGCATTTTGCATTATACGGGCTGATTCCCCTCCCGGTGTGGTGTAGCACTCGCAGGGGTACTGGCTGGGAAATTGTAGGCTCCCAGCCCCATGAATTTTCATTCATTCGTTTATATGGATTAGAAATTCAGGCTCTGCGGACTCACAGCTTCCGGAACAGCACTTCCTGAACATTAGCAGCTTACAACTGGGGAGGAGTGGGGGTTTGGTGAGGTTATATATGTAAAGAATACGTAAGAATAAGTTAAAGACTTCCACCAGTGGTCCAGCAAGCTTGTTCAGTGTCTCGTTGAGCCGTAGAGCTTGATCTGTGCTGAGGTCTGATTCAATCTCTCGGATGAGACATTAAACCAAGGTCCTCTCAGGTGGACATCAAAGATTCCATGGCACTATTCAAAGAAGGGCAGGAGAGTTCTCCCTGGTGTCCTGGCCAATATTTGTCCCTCAACCAACATCACCAAAACAGATGATCTGGTCATTATCACATTACTCTTTGTGGGAGCTTGCCGTGCGCAAATTGGCTGCTGCGTTTCCTACATTACAACAGTGACTACAGTTCAAAAAGTACTTCATTGGCTGTAAAGCACTTTGGGAAGTCCTGAGGATGTGAAAGGGAGGGGAAAATCTGCTGGGATCCCTACTCCTGACCACTATCCCACGGCAACTCAATTCCCATCGACAGTCCTGCCCCGACCTGACACCTGACAGCGACTCACGCACTCGAATGAATGAGCGTACAGCTGGTTAGTCAAGCTGCAACTTCGAAATGACAGTGATTTTTAGATATGAATGAAATTCCCATGCTCGCCAATGAACTTGGAGCCGCCAATTTGTTCCCTTCGTATGAGTATTTTTAACTTTGAGGGAAGTTTTTTTAGATTGGCAGCTGCTTGTAAATCCCTGAGCCACTGGCCTTGGGACGAGGCTATGTGACCCGGATCAGCAAAACCAGCAGGAAATCACTAGCTTTCTTTCTCTCTTTTATGCACTTTGGTCACTTTGAAGTGGCAATGTGAAGTGTGAAGGACATGTACTATATACATGACTTTTGTAATTATATATAGAACTACATAGAATCTACAGCACAGAAACAGGCCATTTGGCCAAACACACACTCTAGTTACCTCTTCTGACACTGGCCCTGTATCCCTCTATTCCATTCTTATAGAAGGTTAATTTGCTTTGCACCACTGTATAATTAGACATATCTTATATATGTATATAATCATACTTAGAGTTTCATGTCATAGATCTTGTTTATTAATGTTGTAGTAGAAAAGGGTCCCCATTGACTATGAGCGCCCCCTAGAGTTGAATACCATTGATGATTGCACACGGCAGCCGGGGGGAGTCAGGTGCACCCCCAGTTGGAAGGGAGAGAGGTCCACGGTGCACCCTCCTGGGACTGGCTGGACTGGCTCCGGGATGTGACGCCATCTCACTGCAAGGCTGCACTGTAAAGAAGGACATGTTATTCTTTTCAAACTATCACTCCCAAGCCCTGCCTGGCAAAGAAGCAACTGCAATTATGTCAGAAACATCTCTCCCAGTCTACATTTTGCAAGGAAACAAGTTGCTGGCCGCTATTCTGTATTAATTCCCTAAAATAAATAAGGGAGCTTGCAGAAATTCCTTGGCTTTAGAAGCAAAGTAAACTTATATTGCAAGGGATATTTATTTTGCATATTGTATGGGATGTATATGATGCATATTGTATGGGCTGTATACCATACATATTGTATAGGGTGGGTATAATTCATATTGTATGGAATGCAAATTATGACCATCAGCTGTGGCTCAGTTGGTAGCCCCCTCTCCTTAGGGTTAGAGGGTCAAGTCCCACTCCAGAGACTTGAGCACAAAATCTAGCCTGCCACTCCAGTGCAGTACTGAGGGGGTGCTGCACTGTTGGAGGTGCTGTCTTTTGGATGGGATGTTAAACCAAGGCCCTGTCTTCCCTTTCAGGTGGACGTAAAAGATCCCATTACACTATTTTGAAGAAGGGCAGGGAAGTTTTCCCTGGTGTCCTGGCCAATATTTATCCCTCAATCAACATGAGTAAAACAGATGATCTGGTCCTTATCACATTACTGTTTGTGGGACCTTGCTGTGCATAAATTGGTAGCTGTATTTCCCTACATTACAACAGTGACTACAACCCTAAACTTGCCTGTAAAGCGCCTGAGGTTGTGAAAGGTGCTATGTGAATGTACGTTCTTTCTTTTACTCACTTTGTGCTTGTGGGACTTTGCTGTTTACAATTTGGTTGCTACATTGGTTGCCACATCACAAAAGCGACTGCACTTCAAAAATGAATTCATTGGCTGTGAAGTGTTTAAGGACCATTGAGGGTGTGAAAAGATGTCACAACGTTCCTTTAAACGGATACGCTGAAGTGTTCAGCCCAAGCAAGTCAACCTTGAAAATAGTGAAAGACAGTGGAAGTCTCCACTGGTGTAAATGACCGCCCTCACACAAGGCCAGCGACCCTGTCCCAAATTCCAGGGATGGGGTAATTTGGATAACATGGGAGGGCTGCCCCAGCCTGAACCGTTCTTCCCTTCTAAGGCAAAGTGGAATCCTCCTGGGGCCCAAATTTTTACAACTCTTTAACTCCCACTGGAACTACTCTGACCAGAAAAGGTAATTGATCCTCTCTCTTTGGGATCAACTACTTCATTCTAGTCAAGATTTGGGGCCTTTGAAAGGGACTCACACCTAATCTTAATTGGCATATCAGACCTTTCAAGGGCATAGATGGAGAAACTTCCAAAATTATTCGCTTGATGAGTAAGGGGGGAGGGGGAAAGCATACCAGATCAGGAATTTCCACACAGCAAGCTCCCACAAACAGCAATGTGATAATGACCAGATAATCTGTTTTAATGATGTTGATTGAGGGATAAATATTACAAAGGATTACATAGGATATACGTCACAGAAACAGGCCATTCGGCCCAACCAGTCCATGCCGGCGTTTATGCTCCACACGCGCCTCCTCCCTTCTATCCTCATCTAAATCTATCAGCATAACCCTCTATTCCCTTCTCCCTCATAAGCTTGTCTATCCTCCCCTTAAATGCATCTATACTATTTGCTTCAACATGGACCTGTGGGTAAAGAATTTTCTTCTGAATTCCCCATTGGATGTCTTGGTGACGATCTTATATTGATGGCCTCTAGTTATGCTCTTCCCCACAAGTGGAAACATTCTCTCTGTATCCACTCTATTAAAACCTTTCATAATTTTAAAGACCTCTATTAGGTCACCCCTCAGCCTTCTTTTTTCAAGAGAAAAGCGGCCCAGCCTGTGCATCCTTTCCTGATATGTATACCCTCACATTTCTGGTATCATCCTTGTAAATCTTCTCTGCACATCTCCAGTGCCTCTATATCCTTTTTATAATACGGCGGCCAGAACTGTTTGCAGTACTCTAAGTGTGGTCTAACCAAGGTTCGATACAGGTTTAGCATAACTTCCCTACTTTTCAATTCTATCATCTAGAAATAACCCCTAGTGCTTGGTTTGCTTTTTTTATGGCCTTGCTAACCTGCATCGCAACTTTTAGTATTTTGTGTATTGGTACCCCGAGATCCCTTTGTTCCCCTACCCCACCTCGACTCGCACCCTCCAAGTGATAAGTGACCTCCCTATTCTTCCTACCAAACTGTAATACCTCACGTTTATCTGTGTTGAACTTCATTTGCCAATTATATGCCCATTCTGCAAGTTTATTAATGTCCTCCTGTAAGTTGTTGCAGTCCTCCTCAGTATTGACTATACCCCCAATTTGCTGTCATCCACAAATTTAGAAATTGTGTTTTTGATTCCTAAGTCTAAATCGTTAATGTAAATTGTGAGCAGCAATGGTCCCAGCACTGATCCTTGTGGAACACCACTACCCACCTTCTGCCATTGTGAATAGCTACCTTTTACTCCTACTCTCTGCTTTCTGTCCTGAAGCCAGCCAGCAATCCATTCTGCTACTTGTCCCCTGACTCCGCATTCTCTGACCTTGTTCATCAGTCTATTATGGGGTACCTTATCGAAGGCCTTTTGAAAATCCAGATCAATTACATCTACTGCATTACCATTGTCTACTCTCTCTATTACCTCTTCAAAAAAATTCAATGAGTTTCGTCAAGCAAGACTTTCCCTTTTGAAATCCATGATGACTATTTAAGGCCCATATTTCCGACCCCCATGGGTGTGTATGAGCTGTGTACACACCCGTAGGGGCCTTGCAGGTGCCGGTTTCAGGCATGCAAAGCATATGCGCTGAAAACCGGCAATTCTGATCTGTCAAGAATTCGTCCGCCTGCCCGGGAAAAGGGCCTCCGCGGGCAGAGAGTTCCGCTTTCTGCACAACCTCCACCCGCTGAAAACCTTTAACAATCTTATACCTGGTAAAAGCAGGCATAAGGCCTGCTTTTACCAGCATAAGAGTTTACAAAAGTAAAAAAAAAAAATTTTTCCATTCATTTATAATTTAAAAATACTTTTAAAAAACGTAAGTTTATTTTTAGCCCTGTAAAAAATTTTAATTATTTTTTTCAAAAAATTAAATTTTTGTTTAAAATATTTAACTTAAGGTCATTTTAACTCCTTTTAAATATGTGATTTAAAAAAAATGTATTTAAATTAATTAAAGGAGTAAGTCATGGCAGGAGAGCTCAGCCCCGTGTTCTGCTCCTCTTGCTCCATGTGGGAAGTCAGGGACGCTGCCAGTGTCCCTGGCGACCATGTGTGCGGGAAATGCATCCAGCTGCAGCTACTTGTAGACCGCATTGCGGCGCTCGAGCTGCGGGTGGATGAGTTTTGGAGCATGCGCGATGCTGAGAGGGTCGTGGATAGCACGTTTAGCGAGTTGTTCACGCCGCAGGGTAGGGCTGCACAGGCAGAAAGAACTTGGGTGACCATCAGGCGGAGCAACAGAGGCAGGCAGGAAGTGCAGGGGCCCCCTGCGGACATCCCCCTTTCAAACAGGTATACCAAGTTGGATACTGTTGAGGGGGATGACTCACCAGGGGAAGGCAGCAGCAGCCAGCTTCCTGGCACCAGGGACGCTTCTGCTGCTCAGAAAGGGAGGAAAAAGAGTGGGAGAGCAATAGTGGTAGGGGATTCTATCGTAAGGGGAACAGATAGGCGTTTCTGTGGCCGCAAACGTGACTCCAGGATGGTTTGTTGCCTCCCTGGGGCCAGGGTCATGGATGTCACTGAGCGGCTACAGGGCATTCTTAAGGGGGAGGGTGTGCAGGCAGAGGTCGTGGTCCACATTGGGACCAACGACATAGGTAGGAAGGGGGATGAGGTCCTGCATCAAGAATTTAGGGAGCTAGGTAGCAGATTAAAAAACAGGACCTCAAAGGTTGTAATCTCTGGATTACTCCCAGTGCCACGTGCTAGTGAGTATAGGAATAGGAGGATAGAACAGGTGAATGCGTGGCTAAAGAGTTGGTGCAGGAGGGAGGGTTTTAGTTTCCTGGATCACTGGGCCTGCTTCTGGGAAAGGTGGGACTTGTACAAGTCGGACGGGTTGCACCTGAACCAGAGCGGGACAAATATCCTTGCGGGGAGGTTTGCTAGCACTGTTGGGGGGGGTTTAAACTAACTTGGCAGGGGGATGGGATACAGAGGGGAGCTGAAATAGGTGGTGATGTGCTGCCAATTATAGAGAAAAAAACAAGTCAGCTTGGTAGACAGGGCAAATATACAAGGGCAAGGCTGGATGGCATCTATTTTAATGCAAGGAGTCTTGCAAATAAGGTGGATGAACTGAAGGTGTTGATAAACGCACGGGAGTATGATATTGTTGCTATCACGGAGACATGGTTGAGGGAGGGGCAAGACTGGCAGCTCAATATTCCGGGGTACAGAATCTTCAGGCGAGACAGAGGGGGAGGTATAAGAGGAGGGGGTGTCGCAATATTAATTAAGGAGTCAATTACTGCAGTAAGGAGGGATGACATATTAGCAGGTTCCTCTAATGAGGCCATATGGGTGGAGCTTAAAAACAAAAAGGGGGCAAGCACTTTGCTGGGAGTGTACTATAGGCCTCCAAACAGTCAGGGGGAGATAGAGGAACAGATATGTAGGCAAATCTCAGAGAAATGTGCAAATAATAGGGTAATAATAATGGGGGATTTCAACTTCCCCAATATTAACTGGGATAGTCAGGGTGTGAAAGGCACAGAGGGTGTAGAATTCTTAAAGTGCATCCAGGAGAGCTTTTTGAGCCAGCATGCAGAAGGTCCTACAAGAGAGGGGGCGGTACTGGACCTAATTCTAGGGAATGTGGCCGGCCAAGTGGAAGAAGTGCTAGTGGGTGAGCACTTTGGTGACAGTGACCACAATATGGTGAGATTTAAGGTGGTCATGGAAAAGGACAGGGATGGGCCGGAAATAAATGTTCTAAATTGGGGGAAGGCCAATTTTAATAGGATAAGGCAGGATCTGGCCAAAATGGACTGGGATCAGCTACTTGTAGGAAAATCCGCATCGGAGCAATGGGAGGCTTTCAGAAGGGAGATTGAGATCATACAATGGCAACATGTTCCCGTAAAGGTCAAGGGTGGTTCCAAAAACCACAGGGAACCTTGGATGTCAGGGGATATACGAGAATGGATTAGAAAAAAAAGGAGGGCTTTTGGCAGATACAAAAGGCTAAAGACGGAGGAAGCCCTAGAGGAGTACAAAAAGTGCAGGGGGATACTTAAAAAAGAAATTAGGAGATCAAGGAGGGGCCATGAAATAACACTGGCGAGCAAAATAAAGGAAAATCCTAAGATGTTTTATAAGTATATTAAGGGTAAGAGGATAACTAGGGAAAAAATAGGGCCCATTAGGGACAAAAGTGGCAATCTGTGTGTGGAGCCGGAAGATGTAGGAGGGGTTCTAAATGAATTTTTTGCATCTGTTTTCACTATGGAGAGGGACGATGTAGACATAGAAATAGGGCGGGGGGACTGTGATATGCTCGAACATATTAACATCGAGAGGGAGGAGGTATTGGCGGTTTTAGCAGGCCTAAAAATGGATAAATCCCCAGGCCCAGACGAAATGTATCCCAGGCTGCTGTGTGAGGCAAAGGACGAGATTGCGGGGGCTCTAACACATATATTCAGAACCTCTCTGGCCACAGGGGATGTGCCAGAGGACTGGAGAACCGCTAATGTAGTACCATTATTCAAGAAGGGGAGTAGGGAAAAACCGGGGAACTACAGGCCAGTGAGCCTAACATCAGTGGTAGGAAAATTATTGGAAAAAATTCTGAGGGACAAAATTAGTCTCCACTTGGAGAGGCAAGGATTAATCAGGGATAGTCAACATGGCTTTGTCAAGGGAAGATCATGTCTGACTAATTTGATTGAATTTTTTGAGGGGGTGACTAGGTGTGTGGATGAGGGTAACGCAGTGGATGTGGTATACATGGATTTCAGTAAGGCCTTCGATAAAGTCCCGCACAGGAGACTGGTCAAGAAGGTAAGAGCCCATGGAATCCAGGGTGCCTTGGCACATTGGATACAAAACTGGCTTAGTGGCAGAAGGCAGAGGGTGATGGTCGAAGGTTGTTTTTGTGACTGGAAGCCTGTGGCCAGTGGGGTACCACAGGGATCGGTGCTGGGTCCCTTGCTGTTTGTGGTCTACATTAATGACTTGGATATGAATGTAAAAGGTATGATCAGTAAGTTCGCGGATGATACAAAAATTGGTAGGGTGGTAAATAGCGAGGAGGGTAGTCTCAGTCTGCAGGACGATATAGATGGGTTGGTCAGATGGGCGGAACAGTGGCAAATGGAATTTAACCCGGAAAAGTGCGAGGTGATGCACTTTGGGGGGACTAACAAGGCAAGGGAATACACAATGAATGGTAAGACCCTAGGCAAGACGGAGGGTCAGAGGGATCTGGGTGTGCAAGTACACAGATCCCTGAAGGCGGCGGAACAGGTGGATAAGGTGGTAAAAAAGGCATATGGGATACTTGCCTTCATTAGCCGAGGCATAGAATATAAGAGCAAGGAGGTTATGATGGAGCTGTATAAAACACTGGTTAGGCCACAGCTGGAATACTGTGTGCAGTTCTGGTCGCCACACTACAGGAAGGATGTGATAGCTTTGGAGAGGGTGCAGAGGAGATTCACCAGGATGTTACCAGGGCTGGAGCGCTTCAGCTATGAAGAGAGACTGGGCAGATTGGGTTTGTTTTCCTTGGAGCTGAGAAGGCTGAGGGGGGGACATGATTGAGGTGTACAAAATTATGAGGGGCATAGATAGGATGGATACTAAGGAGCTTTTTCCCTTAGTAGAAGGGTCAATAACTAGGGGGCATAGATTCAAGGTAAAGGGCGGGAGGTTTAGAGGGGATTTGAGAAAGAACTTTTTCACCCAGAGGGTGGTTGGAGTCTGGAACTCACTGCCTGAAAGGGTTGTGGAGGCTGGAACCCTCACAACATTCAAGAGGCATTTGGATGAGCACTTGAAATGCCATAGCATACAAGGCTATGGACCAAATGCTGGAATATGGGATTAGATTAGACAGGGCTTGATGGCCGGCGTGGACACGATGGGCTGAAGGGCCTCTATCCGTGCTGTATAACTCTATGACTCTATGACTCTAATGTTTTAGTGTGTTTTTTGAGTGATCCCCATTCATACTTTTGACGGGTCTAAGCGGAGAGAACTGTCAAAAGTGTGCAGGGATTCCCTCCTTTGATTGGTTCCCCATGGCCCACGTGATCCCAGGGACGCTTGCGAACCACCTGCGCCCCTGGGATACCTGGGCCTCTGAGCACGCGCACCAGGAGAGGCCCAGGATTGGAAGTCTCAGGACCTACGGATCCAACAGGTAAGTTCGTAGATTTTTCCAGCTCAGAGGCATCCGCACGCAGGATGACTCCAATCGGAAAATCTGGCCCATTATATTTTTGGTTTCTAGATGTTCTTCTATTTTCTCTTTTAGTAGGGATTCCATTATTTTTCCTACCACCGATGTTAAGCTGACTGGTCTATAATTCCCTGGACATGTTCTATCCCCCTTCTTAAATATAGGTATTATGTTAGCTATCCGCCAGTCCTCTGGCACTATACTTTTTTCTAATGAATTATTAAATATGCATAGTAATGCCTCTGCTATCTTTCCCCCTAGATTCTTTTAAAATGCATGGATGCAATCCATCCGGACCAGGGGTTTTATCCTCTTTGAGTTTGATTAGTTTATTTAATATACCCCTTTTTTTATTTTAAATGTACTTATCTCATTACTAATCTCATCATCCAATGTCATGTCCACCTGTTCTATCTCCTTGGTAAATACTGAAGCAAAATAATTATTTACTATTTCTGCCATCTCTCTATCATTACCTGTGGTATTGACCAGGACACTGGGGGACACTCCCCTACTCTTCATTGAAATAGTGCCATGGGATCTTTTACGTCCACCTGTGAGGGCAGGTGTCTAACGTTTAACGTCTTCTCCGAAAGACGGCACCTTCGACAGTGTAGCACTTTCTCAGTAGTGCACTAGAGTGTCAGCCTGGATTATATGCTTAAGTCTCTAGAGTGGGACATGAACAACAACAGCAACTTATATTTATATAGCGCCTTTAACATAATAAAACATCCCAAGGCACTTCACAGGCACATTATAAAACAAAAAATTGACACCGAGCCGCACAAGGAGAAATTAGGGCAGATGACTAAAAGTTTGATCAAAGAAGTAGGTTTTAAGCAGCATCTTAAAGGTGGAAAGAGAGGTAGAGTGGCGGAGAGGTTTAGGGAGGGAATTCCAGAGCTTAGGGCCTTGGCAGCTGAAGGCACAGCCACCAATGGTGGAGTGATTAAAATCAGGGATGCTCAACAGGCCAGAATTAGATGACCGCAGATATCTTGGAGAGTTGTGGGGCTGGAGTAGGTTACAGAGATAGGGAGGTGCTAGGCCATGGAGGGATTTGAAAATGAGGATGAGAATTTTAAAATCAAGGCGTTGCTTAACTGGGAGCCAATGTAGGTCAGCGAGCACAGGGGTGATGGGCAAACGGGGCTTGGTGCGAGTTAAGACATGGGCAGTATAGTTTTGAACCTACAACCTTCTGATTCAGAGGCACGAGTGCTCCCACTAGCCACAACAATGGTGATGCCGATTTCTACTACATCTCCAGGGAATCCTGATGTAGAATTTCGATGCAGCCTCCTCCCTTAGACTGCCATAGAATGGATAAACATGCCATCACTGGACATATGGTCACGAGGACCAATTCATTAAATGGATGAACCAAAGAAAAAGAGACAAATTCCCATAGTCCCCTGTCTATTGCTAGTTACTCTTTCCAAGGCAGCACTAGCCCAGCCCGCAGGCATTTTGCATGACTTCAAAATAGTGTTGAACGTGCATAAGAATGGACAAGTTGTCCATCGATCAATATAAACTGCTGTTCTTTAGAAAGAACAGGCCATCCTGTCTCAACATAATCCAATTCATCCAAAATTTAGATTATTCAGAATATCTGGATTTTGGACCTATTCAGACTTATTCAGATGTATCAAATATTTTGGCGTTCTGTCTCTGCTTGGATATATTTTGCCAGAATTGCGCCTGAGTGGCTCAGGGCCTGTGATGGTCACAATGACTGAAATAAATGACAGTGTTGCTATATCCTGCTTTCTTCAGAGCAAAAAATGATCATGTTCTTACAATTCCAATATAGAGAATTCATTTCTGCAATACCTCTAACATAGGTATGAGGTATGTTAAAATTGAGAGCCAGGGTCTTGCTCTTCTCTACCTCTGTAACCCATCCAGTGTTATGTTCTCTCCCATGCTCTCTGGACCTTTGGCTTCTTGTGCATGTCTGCTGCACCACTGGGGACAGAGCAGAGTAACCTTGGACCTACTCTCTGAAACTCCCTCCCTAAGCTCCTCGGCCTCTCAACCTTCCCAGCCACCCTCAAAAGTCTTCTCAAAATCCATCTCTGACCAAAAGTCTGGTCATCTCTCTTGACTCCCACGTCGGCTCTGTGTCTGCTCCTTTTCCGCCCCTCTGCACCTTGGGATATTTTTCTACGTCAAAGTCGCAAGCTGTTTATTATATTTTCTTTCAGATATCCACATGACTTAAAAAGATATGTAAATTTTACGTTTTCCATACTAAATAAATAATTATATCTGAACATAAATCATAAATGTGCAATGATATTATTATGCTTTTGCCTTTATTCGGTATAATGTAACCTCTTTTAAAATGCACCTGTAGAGGGAGACTGCATATAAGAACTGAACAACCTCAATAATAAATTCAGGATAAAGCTGTATTGGAAAATTAATTGTCCAAGTTGGTTCCCTCACAGACTGAGTATCACATGATGTTTAATTGATTATTCTCCAGTTTGCATACAGCACTATACGCATAGTTAATTTCCTCCGTATATTATTTTTTTCTTATCTTCTTAACACCTTTGAATGAATTGAACTCAATTGTTAACCTATTAAATCACAGTGTTATAATAGCACAGATAAGGTTTTACAAAGCTGTTGAAGGGGGTTCAGTAAAATAATGCCCATCATTAATCTAATTCTACACTGGCATCTTGAACGTTGATGAAGTGAGTGATTTAATTATTTTCTTTCATTATGCTCCATTCAAATAAAAAGGGGAATAAATACACATACATACATGACAATATTTTAACTACTTCAATTCAAATACAAACATCATTAGAAATCAAACCTGCAATTTATAGACTCATTGTTGCTCTAATATATGTTTGTCCCTTACCTGATTTGGAACAGATTTCCACACACGAATTCTCACATTCACACACTTGACCCAGTTTGAGAAGAAAGAATTTCAACACATTTTTTTATACTCGGACTAAGAGAGCAAAGTCTGCAACACCAAACTCACAGAGCGTGCACCTGCAATAACTAACCACTGCTTAGGAAGCTAGACATTGTTAATTTATAATCAACTTTTGGTGGAGAAAGTGCTGACACTGTGAGAGCTGGGACTGTGTATTCTACCAAATCACAGTTCAGACACACATAACACAACTTGCCGAATTTGGTAAAATCCTTCAGATGGGCAGAAGCAACGTAATGTTTTTTGGCAGATAGCATGGCAAAGTATGTTAGTGTTGGCAATTGGTATACACACAGGGGATATTTAACTCTCCCCAATTGGTGGGGAAGGAAGAGGGGGCAGTTAAATTCTCTGCCCCAGAGGGCTGTGGATGCTGAGTCTTTGAGTATATTCAAGGCTGAGATAGATTTTTGAACTCTAGGGATATGGGGGTCGGGTGGGAAAGTGGAGTTGAGGTCGATGATCAGCCATGATCTTATTGAATGGCAGCGCAGGCTCGGGGTGCTGTATGGCCTACTCCTGCTTCTATTTCTTATGTTCTTATGTTCTTAAAATGGAGCAGTTCCATTTCCCGCTCCATTCCTGGTTTAGCGCCGCTGGATTTGGCAGCGAATAAGTGCAAATCGGGGTCCCTTGACGTAAATGGGAGCCAGATGGCCCGGTCAAAGTTGGATTTTACATAGGTTTACACCAATCATCTGTGGTAACTTCAGTAGAAGAGCTGCAGGCACCCCAGAAATTTGCCGCCATGGTATTTGGAGGAGTGCACTGAGTTCTAATCCAGTGCTCATATAAACCTTGATGGCATTATAGGCGGCAATTTTACAAATTTGCAGTTCAAAGGACACCATGAGATCCTTTTTGCTTGACCTGAATAGGGCCTTGATTTAACATCTCATCCCAAAGGTGGCACCTTGGACAGTGCGGCACATCTTCTGTGCTGTATGATTCTATGATGAAATCAAATCTTGAAGAAATGAAATAATGGATGAAAATTTCAGCATCAGACAGAATGAAGCAGTGGCAAATGTGGTCAATGCTCAGTAACTGGTCTTAGTAATGGATTGGATATTAAGTTTGAAGTTCAGCTGAGTGTCAAGCAGGACTTTGAGGTTGACAACCTGCAGATTCAATCTGAATGAACAGTTGGGGAGGGAGATTGAATCCATCCCCAGCTGTTACGTTTCAGGCAGGTTGGCACTTCAATGCAGTCATGAGGGAGTGCTGTACAGTTGGAGGTGCCGTTTCTCAGATGAGACGTCAGCCCTCTCACATGGACGTATAAGATCTCATGGCACTATTCAATGAAGAGCAGGGGAGTTCTTCCCAGTGTCATGGGCAATAGTTATCCCTCAACCAACATAACTAAAACACATTTTCTGGTCATGCCCATATTGCTGTTTGTGGGACCTTGCTGTGCTCAAACTCACTGCCACATTTCCTACATTACAACAGTGACAGCACTTGAAAATGACTTAATTGGCCGTACAGCACTTTGGGACATCCTGAGGTCATAAAAGGTGTTATATCAATTCAAACCTTTCTTTTTAATTACCTAAAGCCTCCCTAGAACTCAGGAAAAACGCATGAGTATAAACTCTTCTGAGTAAACCATTAAAAATGCGAACTCTCCGCATTGCATCAGCTCTGAGGTAAGCTGTGACCTCAATAACTAACGTTAATTATGCCAATTACATATTAGAGGATGGGTAGAGTGCTAGGTTGCGTCAGAGCATGAAGTTAAAAACTAGTCTACTTTTACAGTTTGGAAGTTTACAAACAATTTTAGTTGGTCAGCTGTGTTTTTTCTCTAAATTAGCAGGTTATTCCTATGAAAGTTTAAGCTTCATTTAAGGCATCTTGACTTCCCTCGGCCCACCATTGGCGGTCGTGCATTCAGCTGTCTAACTCTAAAGCTCTGGAACTCCCTCTCTAAACCATTCTACCTCACTACCACTTTCTCCTCCTTTAAGACGCTCCTTAAAACCTAAACCAAGCTTTCGGTTACCTGTCCTAATATCTCCTTATGCGGCTTGGTGTCAAATTTAGTTTGATAACGCTCCTGAGAAGCACCTTGGGATGTTTTACTACATTAAAGGCACTATATAAATACAGGTTGTTGTTGTAATCAATTGTAAGAAGGCCCACATCAGAACACAATTTCTTCTCAGGTTGGACTATTATCTATAACTGGTGAAACTTGCCAGATCTTGTTGGCAAGTGAATCTTTGGGCCACGTAGTCTGCATTCAATGCAGTGCTGTGTAATGCAATGCAGTGCAAGTCAATCAGGTCAATACTGAAAGGGTCTATTGGCCGCAGAGTGGGTTCAATGCTACCATGGTCACCCAATAAGGAGAATCGGAGCTCAGGACCAGGAACTGCACCAAAAGGATAACAAGGTAAGAGAGGAACAGTGCTTGACTCTCACACTTCACTTTCTAATAACTTCACCGCATGTCTTACCAATATTTTTATTATCTTTTAGAGAATGCTGTCCACTCAAGGACCATCTGTACCAGAGGGCAGCCGGGCAAGACCCTATCTAGGAGAAGAACACAGAACATCACTGATGAAGCCCTCCTCATGGTGATTGAAGGCAGGAGGCACAGAATCCTGGGTATAGGGGACCACTAAGCCTGGCAGGAACTCATGCCACATAAAAAGGCAGAAGGGGGCAGGTGCTGGCGTGTGGCCAAAATAACATGGCTGCCCGGCACCTGCCCTTTAATTTGCGCCACCACGGCCGCAAAAACGCTACCCTTACCCTATTGAACATATCGTCCGTGTGGTAGGTCAGAGGGCGTGACCGAAGCTTGCGGCCAGGGCACGAGCGGGGTGCTGCACAACGTCCTCATCGCCGGAGGTGCAGCGCTGTGGGGCACTACCGGCTACCACCGCCGTTAACATCCTGCTGAATTTTACTGGAGGTTTTAACAGGGGCGCTAATGGGAGGTGCAAAGCAGCCCAATTTTCCCCCCATAATCTCTCCTGCCTTCCTTCTTCTCTTCTTCTTCTTAGGCAGTCCCTCGGAACCGAGGATGACTTGCTTCCACATTAAAAATGAGTTCGCAGGTGACTGATGAGTCCAATGCGGGACCTACAGTCTCTGTCACAGGTGGGGCAGACGGTGGTTGAAGGGGCGGGTGGGTGGGGTGCTTGGGTTGACGTGCGCTCCTTGCGCTGCCTGCGCTTGGCTTCCGCTTGTTCCCAGCGAAGAGACTCGAGGTGTTCGGCGCCTTCCCGGATGCTTCTCCTCCACTTTGTGCGGTCTTGGGCCAGGGATTCCCAGGTGTCAGTGGGGATGTTACACTTTTTCAAGGAGGCTTCGAGGGTGTCCTTGAAGCATTTCCTCTGCCTACCTGGGGCTCTCTTGCCATGCCGGAGCTCCGAATAGAGCGCTTGTTTTGGGAGTCTTGTATCGGGCATGCGGACAATGTGACCCGTCCATCGGAGCTGATTGAGCGTGGTCAGAGCTTCGATGCTGGGGATGTTGGCCTGAGCAAGAACACTGACGTTGGTGTGCCTATCCTGCCAATGGATTTGCAGGATCTTGCGGAGGCAGCGTTGGTGGTACCTCTCCAGTGCTTTGAGGTGCCTGCTGTACATGGTCCATGTCTCTGAGGCATACAGCAGGGCAGGTATCACTGCTGCCCTGTAGGCCATGAGCTTAGTGACGGGTTTGAGATCCTGGTCTTCAAACACTCTCTTCCTCAGGCGACCGAAGGCTGCACTGGCACACTGAAGGCGGTGTTGGACTTCGTCGGCGACGTCTGCCCTTGTTGACAGTAGGCTCCCGAGGTATGGAAAGTGGTCCATGTTGTCCAAGGCCTTGTCCCACCCTATCACAGACCTTCTCTTTTGTTTCTTCCTCCCCTCCATTCCTTTCCCTGCCTCTGTACATATTTAAAACCTGTTACATCTCTAACTTTTTCCAGTTCTGTTGAAAGGTCATCGACCTGAAACGTTAACTCTGTTTCTCACTCCACGGAGGCTGCCTGACCTGCTGAGTATTTCCAGTGTTTTCTGTTATTATGGCAAGGTAACACACTGGGCTCTCTCTCCTCATCTTTCTTGCCCATCCTGGGCACTTATACATTCTTCAGTGTCTTAAAGAAACAACTGCGCAACTAACCCTTCACAGGGCTCTCTGGTTAAGAGTGGTTCTAACTCAGTAACCTGCATTATAACTACACCAGTTACCTGCATGCATAACCTTAAAACCTCTTCCTCCACTTTAACGGCCTTGTACACCCATGCCACTTGCCACATACTCCTCAACTGCTGGCATTACCCTCATTTACTCTTACCTCTTGCAGGACAAATTGGCACACCATGCCCACTAAAGGCAGACCACCAGAGGGGGCAACTCCACCACTAAGCCCCTCACCCCCTTTGAGGTTAACACCATGGAACAAGAGGGCTCCCACTTTGTTCTTGCCATGGGAGAAAGCAGGCTTGGTGGCATCTTGCTGGCACTAGGTTTGATCCCCTCTTACATCTGAGACTGTCTATCCTTACCTTTAAGATCTAGGTAAGCTTTCAGTAACACATCCAGGAAAATCCTGGTTAATGATTATAATAGCTTACCTGCCACTAGGTGGCACCTACATTTCCATCCTGACATCACTGTGAAGTACCTCACAGACAGAAACTTTCAGCCCAGCCCCCTCCACCCCCACCGCCCCTTTTCTGTCTTTTTAATCCCAAGGGAGCAACACATTCTTAGCTTCTACCCTCTTTTCCTGCATACGCAACACAGAAACGAGGGGTAGAGGAGGAGGAAGGTGATGATGATGAGGAGAAGCTGGGGGGCTTACTTCTCCCTTGTGGCATATGACAATGTCATTGATGAGGGACAGGAGGATGAGAACCAAGACACCTTCCCCATTCAGCTACATAATCCTTTTTGAAAATTCGTTTATGGGATGTGGGTGTTGCTGGCAAGGCCAGCATTTATTGCCCATCCCTAACTGCCCTTGAGAAGGTGGTCGTGAGCCGCCTTCTTGAAACGCTGCAGTCCGTGTGGTGAAGGTACTCCCTCAGTGCTGTTAGGTAGGGATTTCCAGGAGTTTGACCCAGCGACGATGAAGGAACGGCGATATACTTCTAAGTCAGGATGGTGTGTGACTTGGAGGGGAACTTGGAGATGGTGGTGTTCCCATGCACCTGCTGCCCTTGTCCTTCTAGGTGGAAGAGGTCGCGGGTTTGGGAGGTGCTGCCGAAGAAGCCTTGGCAAGATGCAGCAGTGCCTCTTGTAGATGATACACACTGTAGCCAAGGTACGCCGCTGGTGGAGGGAGTGAATGTTTGAGGTGGTGAATGGGATGCCAATCAAGCTAGTGCTGTTGGGAAGGATTTAAACTAGTTTGTCAGGGGGCTGGGAAGGATTTAAACTAGTTTGTCAGGGGGCTGGGAACCTAAGTGTGGGCCCAAAGCGGAGAGCAACAAAACTGGAAGTGCAAGTTAGAAAAGTAGTCAGCAAAACTAATAGGGAGCAGAAACAAAGGCCAACAGTAAAGAGGGTCAAAGTGCAGAAAAATATTAAACAGGCAAAGTTGAATGCTCTTTATCTAAATGCACGTAGCATTCACAACAAGGTGGATGAATTAATGGCACTAATAGAAGTAAATGGGTATGATGTGATTGCCATTACAGGGACATGGTTGCAGGGTAACCAAAGCTGGGAATTGAATGTTCCAGGGTACCCAACATTTAGGAAGGACAGACAAAAAGGAAAAGGAGGTGGCGTAGTGCTGTTAATAAGGGATGAGATCCGTACGGTAGAGATAAAAGATCTTGGCTCGGCAGATCGTGATGTAGAACTGGAATTAGTTTGGGTGGAGCTAAGAAACAGCAAAAGGCGGAAAACATTGTTGGGAGTTGTGTATAGGCCACCAAACAGTAGTGGTAATGTAGGGCACAGTATCAATCAAGAGATTAGAAGTGCATGTAACTAGAGTAATCATGGGGGACTTTAATCTACATATTGACTGGGCAAATCAAATTACCACTAATGGTGTGGAGGACAAATTCTTGGAATGCATGCGAGATGGTTTCTTGGATCAGTATGTGGAGGAACCAACCAGAGAACAGGCTATTCTGGATCTGGTACTGTGTAATGAGAAAGGGCTAATCAATAATCTTGTGGTAAAGGGGCCTTTGGGGACAAGTGACCATAATATGATTGAATTTTATATTAAGTTTAAGAGTAATGTAGTCCATCTGAAACTAAGGTCTTCAATCTAAACAGATAAAAACTACAAGGATACGAGGGACAAGTTGGCCATGGTGGATTGGGAGACTACACTAAAAGGTATGAAGGTGGACATACAATGGTGAACATTCAAGGAAATAATGCATAATTTGCAACAAACATATATTCCTCTAGGGCATAAAAACCCAAAAGGAAAAGTGATCCAACCATGGCTAACAAAAGAAATTAAAGCTAGTATTAAGTCAAAGGAGGAAGCTTATAAAGTTGCCAGAAAAAAGCAGTTAGCCTGAGGATTGGGACCTTTTAGAAATCAGCAAAGGGGGACCAAGAAAGTGATAAAGAAAGGGAAAATGGAATATGAGCAAAAACTAGCGAAAAATATAAACGGATTGTAAAAGCTTCTATAGGTATGTGAAAAGGAAAAGACTGGCGAAGGTAAATGTAGGTCCTTTACAGTCAGAGACGGGAGAATTTATAATGGGGAATGAAGAAATGGCAGGGAAATTAAATAAATACTTTGTTTCTGTCTTCACGGAGGAAGACACAAAAAACCTCCCGGAAAATGAGAAAACCAAGGGTGTGGCGAGAATGAGGAACTTAAAGAAATTATTATTAGTAAAAAAACAGTACTAGCAAAATTAATGGGACTAAAAGTCGATAAATCCCAAGGACCGGATGATCTACATCCTAAGGTTTTGAAAGAGGTGGCCATTGGGATATTGGACGCATTGGTTGTCATCTTCCAAAGTTCTGGAACGGTTCCTGCAGATTGGAGGATAGCAAATGTAACCCCGCTATTTAAGAAAGAAGGGAGAGAGAAAACGGGGAACTATAGACCGGTTAGCCTCACATTAGTAGTTGGGAAAATGCTGGAATCTATTATAAAGGATGCAATAATTGGGCACTTAGAAACTAATAGTAAGATTGGGTAGAGTCAACATGGATTTATGAAAGGGAAATCCTGTTTGACAAATCTATTGGAGTTCTTTGAGGATGTAACTAATGGAGTAGACAAAGGGGAACCAGTAGATGTGGTGTATCTGGATTTTATGAAGGCCTTCGATAAGGTCCCACACAAGAGGTTGGTGAACAAAATTAGGGCACATGGAATTGGTGGTAATATACTAGCATGGATTGATAATTGGTTAACAGACAGAAAACAAAGAGTAGGGATAAATGGGTCTTTTTCAGGATGGCAGGCTGTGACTAGTGGGGTACCGAAAGGATCGGTGCTTGGGCCTCAGCTATTCACAATCTATATCAATGATTTGGATGAGGGGACTAAATGTAACATTTCCAAATTTGCTGATGACACAAGGCTAGGTGGCAGTGTCAGTTGCGAAGAGGATGTGAAGAGGTTTCAAGGGGATCTCGACAGGCTCAGTGAGTGGGCGAGAACATGGCAGATGGATTATAAGGTGGATAAATGTGAAGTTATCCACTTTGGTAGAAAAAACAGAAAGGCAGAGTATTTCCTAAATGGTGAAAGATTGGGGAAAGCAGATGCTCAAAGGGACCTGGGTGTCCGTGTACATGAGTCACTGAAAGTGAATGTGCAGGTGCAGCAAGCCATTCGGAAGGCAAATGGTATGCTGGCCTTCATTATAAGAGGATTTGAGTACAGGAGTAAAGAAGTCTTACCCCAATTATATAGGGCCTTGGTGAGACCACACCTGGAGTATTGTGTACAATTTTGATCTCTTTCCCTAAGGAAGGATATACTTGCCATAGAGGGAGTGCAAAGAAGGTACATGAGATTGATTCCTGGGATGGCGGGACTGTCGTATGAGAAGAGATTGAGTAAACTAGGCCTATATTCTCTTGAATTCAGAAGAATGAGAGAGGATCTCATTGAAGCATACAAAATTATTACAGGGCTTGATAGGATGGATGCTGGGAGAAGGTTTCCCTTGGCTGGGGAGTCTAGAACCAGAGGCCACAGCCTCAGGATAAAGGGTAGGCCATTCAAGACTGAGATGAGAAGAAATTTCTTCATTCAGAGTGTTGTGTCTGTGTATAATAAGACACAGACTGCAGGAGAATGGTACAACAGGTGTTTACTCAACGTGGCTCACACTGGAACTGATCTGTACAGATTACTACTCAGTGCTATATACAGGTGTGGTCACTGCCGGTACTGCAGTATACATGAGCTGTAAAAGATAGTTCCCCCCTTAAAGGTATATACATTACAATTCCTCCCCTTTTAGATTAACAGTACCATAACACTCATTTAACAATTAAATATCAAACTAATTACAATTAACACTTTTAACATGCAACATTAGCTGAATATAGTCTATTTATATATTCAGTCTTTGGGGAGGCTTCCTGATCCTTTCTGGAAAGCGCCTTTCCCAAGTGTCTTGCTCTTGGTGCGGAGGCAATTCTGGCCCCCTGTCATCAGTTGGTTCATCAGCTTCCGATGCTACTGTTTCTGGGGTAGATGCGAACTGTACGTCGGGTTCATCACCAGGTACGTATGGGCGAGGCATGGGGTTGACTTGTTCCTGTGACTCTAGGATCTGGTCAGCATGGTGTCTCACGATGCTCTCCCCAACGTCCACTGTGTACATTAGTGGGCCCTGCCGTGTGCATATCGTTCCTGGCTGCCATTTTTCTGTTCGGTAGTCGCGGGCCAAGACTGGTTGCCCTACATTGAAGCTCCTTGTTGGCTTCTCATGGATGTGCTGGAATTGCTTACTCTCAACATCTCTTTGTACATTTGGTCTGAGCAAATCCAGGCGAGATCTTAACCTTCGGTTAAAGAACATCATGGCTGGGGCCTGGTTGGTGACTGCATGTGTCGCATTCCGGTAGGCGAACAGGAAATTGCCCACCTTGTGCTGCAGCGGAATGTTGTCATTGTACATAGCCTTTATTGCCTTCTTAAAGGTTTGTATGAACCTCTCAGACAATCCATTTGTGGCTGGATGATACGGGGCGGATGTGTAATGCCTTACCCCATTCTTTTTCAAGAACCTCCGGAACTCTTCAGACACAAACTGTGGTCCGTTGCCGGAGCAAATCTGTTCTGGCAAGCCATTCCTGGCAAAAATGGTCCGTAGGACTGCAATAGTTTTCTCCGTGGTGGTGGAGGACATTTTGATGACCTCAGGCCATTTCGAGTGCGCATCCATGGCTATTAAAAACATTGATTCCATGAATGGACCAGCAAAATCAATATGCACCCGTTGCCATGGAGATGAGGGCTACTCCCATGGGTGTAGAGGGTCCTGTGGTGGTGCATTTTGGTCTTTCTGGCATCCTGAGCAGCTCTTGGTCAGGTCCTCGATTTGTTTATCAATTCCCGGCCACCACACATAAGCCCTGGCTAGGCTTTTCATTTTTACCCCTCCCAGATGACCCTCATGAAGCTCATTGAGCACTCTATCCCTTAACTTGGGTGGAATTACCACTCGGGATCCACACATCAAGGTCCCCCGGCACACTGACAGCTGTTCTCTCCTTGTCGAGAATGCTGGCAACTGTGAATCGCCATGTGCTGGCCATCCCTTCACCGTCAACTCATATACCCGAGAAAGTGTCGGGTCATTTCGGGTTTCCTTTTCGATACAAGCGTCAGTTACCGGTAGGTATTCAACTATAGTCGAATGGAATATTTCGACAGGATCCACTGCTGGTGCTTCCTCCGCAGTAGGCAGTGGCAGGCGTGATAGCCCATCAGCATTTCCATGCTGTTTCGTGCCCTTATATTCAATCTCATCGTGGTGCGCCCCTAGAAAAAGTGACCATCTTTGTAGTCGTTGCGCAGTCATCACCGGAACGCCCTTCTTCGGATTAAAAATGGAGACAAGAGGCTGGTGATCAGTCAGCAATGTGAATTTCTGCCCATGCAGATAGTGATTGAACTTCTTCACTCCCCACACTCGGCTGAGGGCCTCCCTGTCAATCTGGGCGTAGTTACGCTCGGCTGAGGTTAGTGATCGTGACGCAAAGGCTATTGGCCTCTCTGAACCGTCCGAGAATTTGTGCGACAGCGCCGCTCCAATGCCGTAGGGTGACGCATAACATGCCAACCGAATTGGTAATGCCGGGTTGTAATGGGCCAATACCTCTTTCGATGTGATTAGTGTTTTGCTCTTCTGGAAAGCTCATCTACATTTGTCACTCCACTTCCATGGCACCCCAGTTTGCAGTAGGGTGTTCAGTGGGTGTAGTATTGTAGACAAATTTGGCAAGAACTTATGGTAGTAGTTTACCAGCCCGAGGAACGACCTCAGTTGTGACACATTTTCCAGTGCTGGAGCCTTGACGACTGCCTGAATCTTCTCTGGGGACTTATGTAACCCCTCTTTATCAATAACGTGGCCACAATACGAGATCTGTTTTCTAAAAAACTCGCATTTGGGGCGGTTAGCTCGGAGCCCATATTCCTGCAATCTAGTGAGCACCTGCTCCAGGTTGGCAAGGTGATCACTGTCATTTTCGCCCGTGATCAGGATGTCGTCCAAATAACATTGGGTCCCTGGGATCCCTTGCAGGACTTGTTCCATTGCCCTCTGCCAAATAGCCGGAGCTGATGCTACCCCGAATACCAGCCGGTTGTATTGGTAGAGACCTTTATGGGTGTTGATTGTGAGGTATTTTTTGATGCTTCTTCTACCTCCATTTGCAGATACGCCTGGGACAGATCAATCTTAGTGAAGCGTTTCCCTCCAGATAGTGAGGCGAAAATATCTTCAATCCGCGGAAGTGTATATTGTACGGTGTGAAGGACCGGGTTCACTGTTACCTTAAAGTCCTTGGTTCCCCAGGCATGCTGCTCAATGACTTTTTCATCACAGGGACGATGGGTGTAGCCCACTCGCTCCAGTCTACCTTGGACAGTGCACCTGAACGTTCCAGGCTCTCCAGCTCTGCTTCGACGGCTGGGCGGATCGCATAAGGTCTTAAAAAATTTGGGGCTTGCATTTTCTTCAATTTTAATCGTCGCTGTCATGCGTTTTAGTGTTCCGAGTCCTTGCTGGAACACTTCTTTCGCGTCAGTTAGGATCTTTGACAGTCGCCCAGGTGTGACATTGTCATCCTTTTTGTCAGCCACAGTCAGTGCCTGTATGGAATGCCAATCCAGTTGTATTTTCCGGATCCATTCACGTCCCAGTAATGGTTGTCCTCCATCTTGCAATACATACAGGTCTAGTTTTGGTGTTTCCTTACCGTTATATATAATGGTCACCCTTATTTTTCCTTTGGGGTAGACTTTTTGCCCCGTGTACGTCTTCAAAATAATTTTTGTGTCTCTCAAGGGTATGTGTGAGAATAGCCGCTCGTAGTCCCGTCGGTTTATGAATGTTAGGGCTGATCCTGTGTCCAATTCTATCTTTACCTGGACTCCTGTTATCTTGAGAGTGACCCAAATGGTTCGGTGATCCTCCATTGTGATCACATTATGTAGTTTCAGACAACTCAGTTCCCTGCTTTCGGAGTCGTTATCACTCTTTTGTTCATCTGAACTATTCTCCGTCATCTTATGTCCCTTCTTGTACTTTTCTTTGGTAGGTTTCTTATTGCTGGCTCTCTTTCCCGACCTGCAGACTCGTGCTATGTGTCCTACTTTTCCACACTGTCTGCACACTTTGTCTTTGAACCAGCAATCATTCTGGTCGTGTGTTGTTCTGCCGCAGCGATAGCACTTCTCTGTTCAATGTGACATTTCGTTTGTGCCATATTCTTGCGATCTCTGTTGTATCTCTGCAGTGCCCTGTGCTGCTGCTTCATATGATACCGCAATGCTGAAAGCCTTTTCCAGCGTAAGGTCCTTTTCAGATAAAAGCCGTTTCTGTGTTCCTTCACTTTGAAGCCCACACAAAAACTTGTCCCTTAAGGTGTCTGCCAGTCCCGCTCCAAACTGGCAGTGTTTCGATAGTTTGCGCAGTTCTGTTAAATAATCAGCATTGCTTTCATCCTTATGCTGGTTCCATTTGTGAAACTTGAATCTTTCTGCTATCAGCAGCGGTGTGGGGTTTAAATGTTCCTGTAGTATCGTTACTATGTCTTCAAAACTCTTTTCCATTGGCTTCGTTGGGGTTACTAGATTTCGTAATAAACGATACATCTTTGCACCCATTAAATTTAACAATACCGACGCTTTCTTGTCATCTGACACCTCATTTGCCTTGCAGTATACCTCTATTCGTTCGACATATGTAGTCCAATCTTCGACTTCATTGTCAAATGCGGTGATACTGCCACTCTTTGGCATTTTGGGCGTGGTTTAAAATGGCGTCTCCCAATGGCTTAAAATGGCATCTCCCGTGCTTTCCTTCCTCCCCCGCTGCTGCCAACGCCGCTCTCGGCAGTTCTCGTGGCAATGGCGGCGCCCTGTAGGTTTCGCGCGCTTCTCCTTCACTGCTGCCAAAGCCGCTCTCGGCGGTCCTCGTGGCAATGGCAGCACCTCGCGGGTTTCTGTGCGTCTCTCTCTCCCTCTCTTCGACGCTGCTTGGCCCCTGAACACCGGCTGCGCCCTGTGCGCTCTGCCCTCTCTCTCTCTCCCCCATCGACGCTGCTCGGCCCTTTGCTGTGCCGCTCGGTCGGGCTCTAGCCCGCCGCTGTCCGGGAAGGGTCTGCGCACCACCTGTTGCCAGCCCGTTTCGCTGGACCACCTTGACTGGAAAGCCAAGCCTGGCTCTCGACAGCCTCCCCCGCAATTCTCGAGTCTCTGCTGGATGACTGGGCAATTGCCCGTGGTCGACGCCCGAGTCTCTGGCCTTGACCTCCAATCCACTGATCTCCAGGAACGAATCCCCGGGAGGTGATGCAGAGTTGCAGGTAGGTTCGAACTTGCCTTGTCGCCAACATTGTGTCTGTGTATAATAAGACACAGACTGCAGGAGAACGGTACAACAGGTGTTTACTCAACGTGGCTCACACTGGAACTGATCTGAACAGATTACTACTCAGTGCTATATACAGGTGTGGTCACTGCCGGTACTGCAGTATACATGAGCTGTAAAAGATAGTTCCCCCCTTAAAGGTATATACATTACACAGAGGGTGGTGTATCTTTGGAATTCTCTACCCCAGAGGGCTGTGGAGGCTCAGTCATTGGGTATATTCAAAGCAGAAGTCGATAGATTTCTGACTAGTAAGGGCATCAAGGGATATGGCGATAGGGCCGGTGAATGGAATTGAGGCAGAAGATCAGCCATGATCTCATTGAATGGTGGAGCAGGCTTGAAGGGCTGAATGACCTGCTCCTGCTCCTATTTCTTATGTTCTTAAGTGGGCTGCTTTGTCCTGGATGGTGTCGAGCTTCTTGACTGTTGTTGGAGCTGCATTCATCCAGGCAGGTGGAGAGTATTCCATCACACTCCTTACTTGTGCCTTGTAGATGGTGGAAAGGCTTTGGGGAGTCAGGAGGTGAGACACTCGCCACAGAATACCTAGCCTCTGACCTGCTCTCATTTTCACAGTATTTATGTGGTTGGTCCAGTTAAGTTTCTTGTCAATGGTGACCCCCAGGATGTTGATGGTTGGGAATTCGGCAATGGTAATGCCGTTGAATGTCAAGGGGAGGTGGTTAGACTCTCGCTTGCTGGAGATATTCATTGCCTGGCACTTCTGTGGCGCGACTATTACCTGCCACTTATCAGCCCAAGCCTGAACGTCGTCCAGGTCTTGTTGCATGTGGGCATGGACTGCTTCATTATCTGAGGAGTTGTGAATAGCGCTGAACACTGTGCAGTCATCAGTGAACATCCTCATTTCTGACCTTATGTTGGCGGTAAGGTCATTGATGAAGCAGCTGAAGATTGTTGGGCCTAGGACACTGCCCTGAGGAACTCCTGCAGTGATGTCCTGGGGCTGTGATGATTGACCTTCAGCCACCACAACCATCTTCCTTTGTGCTAGGTATGACTCCAGCCAGTGGAGCATTTTTGCCCCTATTCTCATTGACTTCAGTTTTACTAGGGCTCCTTGATGCCACACTCGGTCAAATACTGCCTTGATGTTAAGGGCAGTCACTCTCCCCTCACCTCTGGAATTCAGCTCCTTTGTCCATGTTTGGACCAAGGCTGTAATGAGGTCAGGAGCCAAGTGGTCTTGGCGGAACCCAAACTGGGCATCAGTGAGCAGGTTATTGGTGAGTAAGTGCTGCTTGATAGCACTGTCGGTGACACCTTCCATCACTTTGCTGATGATTGAGAGTAGACTGATGCAATGGTAACTGGCTGGGTTGGATTTTTCCTGCTTTTTGTGGACAGGACATCCCTGGGCAGTTTTCCACATTGTCGGGTAGATGCCAGTTTTGTAGCTGTACTGGAACAGCTTGGCTAGAGGCGTGGCTAGTTCTGGAGCACAAGTCTTCAGCATGATAGCCGGGATAGCCTTTGCTGTATCCAGTGCACTCAGCCATTTCTTGATTTCACGTGGAGTGAATCGAATTGGCTGAAGGCTGGCTTCTGTGATGGTTGGGACATCAGGACTAGGTCCTGCCCGGTCGTTCTTTGCCTCAGCCCTTACCAACTTTCCAACCTGTGGCATTTACTTCCTTTCTCCCAAGCTCCAGCTGAGAGACTTTCACCCAGGGAGAATAGGATAGTGGAAGTTATAGTTAATGAGTACAGAATAGGTACAGTTGTAGAGAAAACCAGCGAGTGACAAAGGACTCATTCGAGAGCCGGATGATACCAAAACTTGGAGGATATACTTATCAGGAAAGATTGAACAGGCTGGGGCTCTTTTCTAGAAAAGAAAAGGCTGAGGGGTGATCTAATAGCCATCTTTAAGATTATGAAAGGGTTTGATAGGGTAGATGCAGAGAAGATGTTTCCACTTGTGGAGAGACCAAAGCTAGGGGCCATAAATATAAGATAGTCACTAATAAATCCAACAGGGAATTCAGGAGAATCTTCTTTACCCAGATAGTGCTTAGAATGTGGACCTTGCTACCGCAAGGAGTAGTTGAGGCAAATGACAGAGATACATTTAAGGGGAAGCTAGATTAGCACCTGAGGGAGAAAGAACTAGAAGGTTATGCTGATAGGGTGAGATGAAAAGGGTGGGAGGAGGCTCGTGTGGAGCATAAACGCTGGCATAGACCAGTAAGGCCAAATGGTCTGTTTCTGTGCTATACACTCTATGTAATTCTATGCAATCTAACACTAAGTTGTTCTTTTGATAGATACATTTTATAAACATAATTCTTTTCTTTCTTACAATCTTTCCTGACTGCGGGAGTTAGCTAGCCTACCTTACCTTTTCCTGCAGAACTCATTATTAATTTGATTACCTTCTAATAACTCATTGAATGGATCCAGCCATTTAAATAGCCTGTCAGCTGTTTGCTGTGGCTCTTTGTTCAGTTCTTTGGGTAACTGACAGTTGGATTCAAAATAATTGTCTGCCACGTATTTAAATTAAAGCTCAGAAATTCCACTCCTTCTTGGTTGGATGGATCGGAAGTTGGGGCAGTTTGCTTTCCAAACCTTCCGCACGTTGAACCTTACTTGACCCCGACTCCGGTGAGCAAACTCAAAACCAATTTAGTCCAGGTGGGCCCCGCTTACGCCCGATATCTGCGGACGACAGTAGTGTTGGGCCTTGCGGTGGTGTGTCTGGCGGGATTAGCAGGGGCAGTCCAGGAATGCTGCCAAGATATGCCCTAACCCCAAACTGAGGTCGCGGCACAGGCAAGTGGACAGAAGCGACCGTGCCCCCTCCATCAGAATTTGCCGCTGCCAAATCAATTGATCAGAAAATTGGAGGATCCCGATTCTGCCCATACCTCCGATCCCTCTGCTGACTTTCTGTCCAAGAGGGAGCGGTATTTCTGGGCTCTTGTTTTTGTCCCAGTAGGAATGATTTGGGGGGACGTTTTTATTTAATGTTATTCTAATCTGTATTTCTCATAACCGATCTCAGGAGGACAGTAGTAAGAGCTGCTACAAAGGCTTCAGGAGACCTTTGGCAACGAGAGGGAAAAATCAGGCAGCGATCCCACTCCTGAGTGACATACAGCCATCCCTATTGGAAAGTGCAGGTGTGTGGATGTCAAGGGAGGGCAGAACTGGTATCTCCCCCCTGGTCGAAAGGCTTACAATGGTGGCATTGAACCCACTGTATGGCTTTTTAGACCCTCTCAATATTGACCTAATTGACTTGTACTGCACTGCATTGAATGCAGACTACGTGGCCCAAAGATTCACTCACCAACAAGATCTGGCAAGATTCACCAGTTATAGGTAATGGTTCAGTCTCAGAATGTATTACAACAACAACTCGCATTTATATAGTACCTTTAACATAGTAAAACATCCCAAGACGCTTCACAGGAGCATTATCAAATAAAATTTGACACCAAGCCACATAAGGAGATATTAAGGCAGCTGACCAAAAGCTTGATCAAATAGCTAGTTTTTAAGGCAGATATTATAGGAGGAGAGAGCGGTAGAGTGGCAAATAGTGGTAGGGAGGAAACTCCAGAGTTTAGAGCCTACGCAGCTGAAGGCACAGCTGCCAATAGTGGAGCAATGAAAATTGGGGATGCGCATGAGGTCAGAATTGGAGGAGCATAGCGATCTCGGAGGGTTGTAGAGCTAAGGAGGTTACAGAGAAAGGGAGGGATGAGGCCATGGAGGGGTTTGAAATCAAAGGTGAGATTTTTAAAATCGAGGTGTTGCCAATATAGGTCAGCAAGCACAGGGGTTATGAGCAAGCAGGACTTGGTGCGAGTTAGGGTACAAGAGCTGATTTGTATAGGATAGATTGAATGCGATATTGGAGGACTTCCAGTCCCCGTGGGGCCATACCCCAGTATGAGTCAGCACCTTTGAGGGAGCGGGCTCAGAACAGAACAAAGAAGAAAAACAAAACACTTGAGAAGTATTATTACCTGAGGCAGTTCTGGGACTGTGTGGAGTTAGAACTCAGTCTCAGGTCTGCACACCTGAATAACTTTAATAACGAAGGATGATTGAATCATAAAATAAATCAACATTCTGTACTCTTCCACAAGCTGTAGAAGTGTGATCATGAAGTAGTGTGCTCGGCACAAGGTCACCCTTCTTGCTGTATAAGCACTATTTTGACATGGATACTTGGCATTTTTCCAACAGGTTTGTTTTCTACTGCCCAGTACGGCATCTCATGAAATGCTTTTGTTTAATTCAGCTGGAGCTGATTTGAATGCTTAAAGCACTTTGCCTGAAAGGTACCTGTTCAGATTTTGAAACAGGTGAAAGAAAGAAAGCCTCGCATTTATATCATGCCTTTCATGACCTCAGGACATCCTAAAGTGATTTACAGCCAATGAAGCACTTTTTGAAGTGCAGTCACTGTTGTAATGTAGGAAACATGTCTTGGTTTGCTCCATCTCTTGATTGTAACGACCGTAAATCAAACGAGTTTAGAGAGTCCCATTTCATACACTTGGGCTCACAGCACAAAGCCAGGAATTAATAACAAGTTTATCTCCTTATTTTATTCCCCTCCTTGCTGATGTGCGTTTATGAAGTTTATCGGAGGAGTTTTAACTCCCAGGTGGGAAAACGGCCCACAGCTAGCTTGTCAGGAAATGGCAGCAGGAGGCCAAGCTAGTTTTAACGGTTGGGCCTTATTAACATGCCGCTGGTCCACTTCCCGACCATAACAACCGGAAAATCTTTGAGAAGTGGCTGCCTAGCCGATAAAATCTGGTTGCGTTTATTTCCAACATCAAATCTCTGATTGGTCACCTTGAAGGCAACACCTGATTTCTGATTGGTCGCCTTGGAGGACAAGACACACCCAGCAGTTTATCTGGAATGTATAATTAGATACTGCCTGTCTAAGTAATCAATTCATTTGCAACGTGTAATTCAAGTCATTCTGACTGCCAGGCTCCAAAGAGAACAGAGCTCACATAGAACAGACAGGGCTCACCCTCACGGGTTAAGACCTTCTCCCACCCCGCAAACAAGTTCCTGCCCCGCCAACAAGTTCCTAACATTCCTCACATCCCGAGCTTCTGACCTTTTCCCTCCCCAACAAGTTCCTGATCTTCACTCCTAAGCCCACGTTCCTAACCTGGCCCCCGCCCAAGTTCCTGACGTCTCCCCTTGCCCAAGTTCCTGACCTCTCCCTTGCCCAAGTTCCTGACCTTCTCCCCTGCCCAAGTTCCTGACCTCCCCCAATTATCTGACCTCCTCCCCATCCCAAGGTCCTGACCTCCCCACAAGTTTCTGACCTCCTCACCCCACCCAAGATCCTGACTTCCCCCCCTCCCCGCCCAAGTTCCTGACCTTCTCACTCTGGCCAAGTTCCTCCCGCCCCCCGCATGGGTTCATGACCATCTCCTCCCAACAAGTTCCTGACCTTCCCCCCGCCTCCATACATGGGGCATTGTATGTGGGTCACGGATTGTTAACAGGTTTATTGGAATGAAGTGAATAGTGACAGTATCATGACTTCTGCATTTCTTCCAGTCCAATGATATCACTTGCCACACACGCTTTCCAAGAAATCAACCAGGTCTAGGGGGATCAGAGGGAGAATGTGGTGCGGGTATAAAGGGGGTGGGGTTGGAAGAACGTGATCCGTCTTACTATCTGGATCACGTTCCCACTTTCATCTCCCCCCTTTAGACCCGGATCACATTCCTCCCCCATCCCCACTGTGCTCTCCGTGCTCTTTAACCCCACCCGAGTTCCTGATCTTCCCTCCCCGAGTGCCTGACAGCCTCTCCCCTCCACTCCGATCCACTCCGATCCACTCTCCCCATCTCTCTCTCCCCCTCCTCTCACTCCCCGTCATCTCTCTCCCCCTCCTCTCTCTCCCCCTCCTCTCTCTCCCCTCCTCTCTCTCCCCCTCCTCTCTCTCCCCCTCCTCTCTCTCCCCTCCTCTCTCTCCCCTCCTCTCTCTCCCCTCCTCTCTCTCCCCCTCTCTCTCCTCTCCTCTCTATCCCCTCCTCTCTCTCCCCTCTCTCTCTCCTCCTCTTTGCCCCCTCCAAATCCCTCTCTCTTTCCCCCTCCAATCCTCTCTCCCCTCCTCTTTCTCTCCCCCCTATGATTTCCTCTCTCTCTCTCTCCCTCCAATCCCTCTCTCTACCCCTCCTCTCTCCCCCTTCTATCTCTCTCCCCTCTTCCCTCTCCTTCCTCATCTCTCTCTCTTCCCCCTCCGATCATCTCTCTCCCCTCCAATTCCTTCTCTCCCCCTTTGAATCCCTCTCTCCCCCCTCTGATTCACTCTCCCCCCATCCAATTCACACTCTCCCCATCCTCTCTCTCACTCTCCCCCCTCCAATCCACTCTCACTCCTCCGATTCCCTCTCCCCCTCTCTCTCCCCTCCTCTCTCTCTCTCCCCCTCCTCTCTCTCTCCCCCCTCTCGCCCCTCCGATTCCCTCTGTCTCCCTCTTCCTCTCTCTCTCCTCCCACCGATTCCCTCTCTCCCCAACCTCTCTCTCTCCCCCCACCGATTCCCTTTCTCCCCATTCTCTCTCTCACCCCCCCACCAATTCCCTCTCTCCCCATCCTCTCTCTCACCCCCGATCCACTCCCCCCCCAATTCCCTATCCCTCCTCTCTCTCTCCCCCCTCTCTCTCCCCTACAATTCTCTCTCTCCCCCTCCTATCTCTCTCCCCCCTCCGATCCCATCTCTCTCTCCCTCTTCACTTTCTCACCCTCAAATCATCTCTCTCCCCCTCCAATCTTACTGGCCCCTCTCTCTCCTCTCCGGTTCTCTCTCTTCCCTCCTCTCTCTCTGCCCCTCCTCTCTCCCTCCCCCTCTCTCTTCCCCCTCTGTTTATCTCCCCCGCCTCTCTCTCGACCCCCTCTTCTCTCTCTCTCCCCTCTCCTCTCTCTGCCCCCTCTCTCTGTGTCCCCTCTCTCCCCCCTCCTCTCTCTCTTCCCTCCGATTCCCTCTCTCTCATCCTCCTCTCTCTCCCCTCCACTCTCTCTCCCCCAGATTCCATCTCTCTCCCCCAGATTCCATCTCTCTCCTCCATTCTCTCTCCCCTCCTCTCTCTCTTCCCCCTCCGATTATCTCTCTTTCCCCCGCCGATTCTCTCCCTCCCCCTCTCTCTCTCCCCCTCTCTCTCTCCCCCTCTCTCTCTCCCCCTCCTCTCTCTCCCCCTAGAATTCTCTCTCCCTCCCCCTCTTCTCTCTCCCCTCTTCTCTATCTCCCCTCCTCTCTCTCCCTCCTCTCTCTCACCCCTCCTCTCTCTCCCGCTCCGATTCTATCTTTCCCCCTCCAATTCTCTCTCTCTCCCCCACTTCTCTCTCTCCCCTCTCTCCCTCCCCCTCTGATCCCCTCTCCCTCCCCCTCCAACTCGCTCTCTCCCCCCTCTGATTCCCTCTCCCTCCCCCCTCCAACCCGCTCTCTCCCCATTTGATCCCCTCTTTCTCTCCCTCTAACCCGCTCTCTCCCCCCTCTGATCCCCTCTCCCTCTTCCCTCCAACCCGCTCTCTCCCCCTCAGATCCCCCCTCCCTCCCCCTCCAACCCGCTCTCCCCCTCTGATCCCCTCCCCCTCCCCTCTCCAACCCGCTCTCCCCCTCTGATCCCCTCTCCCTCCTCCTCCAACCCACTCTCTCCCCCCGATCCTCTCCCTCCCCCCTCTAATCCCCTCTCCGTGCCCCTCCAACCCACTCTCTCTTCCCTCTGATCCCCTCTCCTTCCCCCCCACCTGCTCTCTCCCCCTCCGATCCCCTCTCCCTTCCCTCTCCAACCCGCTCTCTCGCCCCCTGATCCCCTCTCCCTCCCCCACAACCCGCTCTTTCCCCCTCCGTTCCCCTCTCCCTCCCCCCTCCAACCCACTCTCTCCCCCTCTGATCCCCTCTCCCTCCCCACTCCAATCTGCTCTCTGCCCCCGATCCTCTCTCCCTCCCCCCTCCAACCCACTCTCTCCCCCTCTGATCCCCTCTCCCTCCCCCCTCCAACCCACTCTCTCCCCCCTCTGATCCCCTCTCCCTCCCCCCTCCAACCCACTCTCTCCCCCCTCTGATCCCCTCTCCCTCCCCCCTCCAACCCGCTTTCTCCCCCCCCCAATCCTTTCTTCTCCCCCAGCCAGCACGGATCCAGCGGCCTTCTCCCACGGAGCCGAGGAAAGTATGGCCCATGATGCAGGCCCCAACTGTTGGGTACTGCGCATGCACGGCTCCGGGATACCGCGAACATGTGCAGAAGGCTGCAAAATGTTGGTGCAGATAATCACAGCGATAAAATCTGGCTCAAGATAAAAGAAAGAATTTGCATTTAAATAGGGCCTTTCACGACCAAAAGTACATTTGAAGTGTAGTCACTGTGTTAATGTAGGAAACAGGGCAGCCAATTTCACACAGTAATGTCTCACAAACAGCAATCTGATAATCACCACTTACTGATTTTGATTGAGGAATAAATATTGGGCAGGACACCAGGGAGAACTGCCCTGCCCTTTCTTTGCAGTATTGCCATGGGATCTTTTACTTTCACCTGAGAGGGCAGATGGGGCCTCAGTTTAAAGTCTCATTCAAAAGACGGCACCTTTGACAGTGCAGCACTCCCTCAGTACTGCAATGATGTATCAACCCGGATTATGTGCTCAAGTCTCTGTGTGGGGCTTGAAGCCACAACCTGCTGACTCACGGCTGACATGTGGTAAGTATAGAGATGGGGGTATTGGGTGTTTTGGGATGGTCAGTAGTTTGGGAAGGGAGCAGAGTTCAAAGAAGAGGAGGCCAACACTTTCCTTGTGGGGCCCGAAGAAGCACTCCTATTCCTCCAGGCCCCCACAAACTAAATAAATACACTTACCCTGAGGGGCCTCTTCTGGTGATCAGCCTCTGGCCTGCCACCGAGTGGCAGGAAATCCACAATCGCTTTCCTACTCAGGCCAGTGTTAAAAAGGCAGCCGGTTTCCGATTATGTGATTGGGACCCGATCTGCATACTTATAGAAAGTCCCCACAGGCTTCGAGTGGGTGTCCTTGCCTCTGCAGCGGTATTGGGGTGGGAGGCCAGTGGTAATTCTCTTGCTCCAGTTTAACTGCTCTCCACCTGGTTCCACCAGGTGGGGATGGAGGGGTGGTGGTGGGGTGGGGGGCGGGGGTGGAGGTGCGGGGGCAGTGTGTGGAGTTAATGTTCTCTCCCCCTATGTATGAAAACATTTTCTCTCCAGGTTTAGTAACCATTTTGCAAGGAGTTTTTCTTCTGTTCCTTCTCTCCCTTGTTTTCCAATCTCCTATCGGTGTCTTGACTACATGCCACCTCTTCAATTACTAAAGAGTTGACAATAGGGTGTCTCCAAAATGAGTCAGATGGAAGTGCCATCTATGTGATGGGAATTTTATAACAGCTTGTTCAGGGCAGCAGAAATGATTGTTAGTGACACAAGAGTTCTGGATATTAATTGTGGTGTTGGGGAGGTGCTGAATGATGTCAGGAGCTTCTGGGAAAGAAAATGGCAAATATCTTGTGCCACATTAATGCATCACTGCAAAGCTGGACTGAGTGGCATTAACCAAACAACAGGACTAGGAAGCCTGCCCACATTGTCGGATGAGGAACAAACCAAGTAAAAAATAGTGGAATCCGATCATCAAGATTGAAAATGGTAAGGTTCAACTCTAAGAAGTTTTGTAACTTGTGATATCATGAAGCTCAAGTGTCGGCCATGTGACCTTCTTCCTTCTGTGTTGTAGACTAGGACAGTTACACCCAAGAGATGGCAGCTCATTTGATTCAAACATTCTGCCCTGCCCTTTCAGCAGTTTCTCTCAGTATGGGGGTGTTATAAATCTCATCATCATAAAGAAACTACTCATGAAATAACACTGGACGGCCAGCTGGTGGTGCCATCCAAGGAGTATAAATACTCGGGCGTGGACCCAGCTTGCCCAGGGACATTTTGTAAGACAGGAACTAGTGAAGTACAACTAGACCTCCATGTTCTAAAACAAGTTGATTAAAGCCTTGCTTTATACTCAAACCAAGTGCGTAGTGAGTTTTATTATGTCAGGGGGTAATTTTAATTCTGGGCATTGGTGTATGTGATATCTGAGTGGTAAGGTCCAATAACTGCTATAAGCCAGACTTCAGGAACCAAAACTTCACTTTTTAATTACACAGTTTAGGAGAGAACATAGCTCTTACAGCTGGATGCAAAGCACTTCTATATCTTACTGCATGATGCAAAGATGGAGGATCCTATGAGTCATACCCACAAGGCCACATTACCTAAATACTTGTGTAGCAGGACTTACCCTAAAACACTGGTAAATGAACCCTTTAATATTTGTCTCCATCTGGTGGATAACTTAAGCATTACATCTGAGATTACTATATCCCCCCCCCTCTTAAGTTACAACAATTCTTAACAACATTCTTAAAAAGTCCATAAGGAAACTCCTTTAATGATAGTCCATCCTGAATGAATCTAGCAGGTCGTGATCAATCTCTCTGGCGGCTTGTGAGTCCTTGGTGAACGTCTTACAGTCAAGTCCCTGCTTGGTTGTGGTAGAGCCATCTGCTGCTCCTGAGCAGTACTCAGAGTATCTGACTCTGCTACGATGGTTTCCTTTTGATTAAGGGGTCCAGGTATAACTGTCTCTGTTCGTCGTGCTGGTACCACCAGTGCATTTGGATAACTGGGGACCAACTTGTTCGCCAACATTTCCTCTGGAACCTCCAGTTCGATTTCCCTTTGTCTGGTCAGTACCTGATCCACATGTCTGCGTACTACCTGACCAGTTCCCAACATGACCGTATATGAAACTGGACTGGTCATTGAGTCTATGACGCCAGGAATCCATTTTGGACCATAACTGAAATTTCTGGTAAGGACCGCATCTCCTTCTCCAAAACTGCGGCTCTTTGTCCTTCTGTCATGGTTCTCCTTTTGTTTGATTTGGCGGTTTTCCACCTTCCTTTTTAGATCTGGGTGAACCAGGTCAAGAGTGGAGCGTAGTCGATGTCCTAACAATAACTCAGCAGGAGAGAGTCCTGTGGTAGATTGAGGTGTTATCCTGTAGCTGAACAGAACTCGTGACACCTTTGCTGCCAAACTCCCTTCCGCACTTTTTTTCATCATCTCCTTAAATGTTTGTATGGCTATCTCCGCAAGTCCATTTGAAGATGGATGATATGGAGCTAAAGTCACGTGCACTATGCCATTGTTTCTCATGAACTCTTTTGTTTCTGTACTCACAAAACACGTGGCATTGTCACTTACTACGATCTCCGGTATCCCTTGATTACTAAAACTCCTACGCAGGCAGTCTATAGTAAAAGTAGATGAAGCAGAATTTACAAGATACACATCCATCCATTTGGAATGTGCATCAATGATTATGAGGAACATCTTTCCCATGAATGGATCCGCATAATCTACATGTAATCTCCTCCATGGTTTATCCGGCCACTCCCAGGGGTGGAGTGGAGCCACTGCCGGTGCCTTCCTGTGTACTTGACAAGTGCTGCATGTCTTGACAAGATTTTCTATCTCCTCATCTAGCTTTGGCCACCACAAGTAACTCCTTGCCAAGGCTTTCATACGCGAAACTCCAGGATGACACTGATGTAGTTGCACTAGGATAGACTGTCGTGCTGGCTGTGGAATAATCACTCGAGCTCCCCACAACACGCAACCATCCTGCACACTCAGCCATGTCTTCCTGACACTGTAAGGTGTGAAATCAGTCCCTTCCGGATGTTGAGGCCAACCCCTCATTACATATTCTCAGACTCTAGACAGTACTGGATCTTTACCTGTCCATGTCCTTACTTGTTCTGCGATCACAATTGCCGTATCCGTGTCCTCCAACATCAAAACTCTGTCCTCTGGAGCTGCACAGATAGGTGTACCTGGTAGTGGAAGATGGCTCAAGGCATCTGCGTTCCCATGGTACTTGCCCACTTAGTAAACGATGACATACTCATATGCCCTCAACGTCACTGCCCATCTCTGGATTCGGGGTGACACCATCTGTGGTACTGCTTTCATCTCATTAAAAAGAAATAGAAGAGGTTTATGATCGGTGCATATGGTGAATTTCCTGTCATATATGTATTTGTGAAACCTCTGTAACCCAAACATTACTGCTAATCCCTCTTTATCTAACTGGGAATAGTTTTTTCCGCTGGGGTCAGAGTTCGAGACATAAACCCTATCGGTCTTTCTGTTCCATCCTCTATACAGTGTGAAAGAACTGCTCCCACCCCGTAAGGTGAAGCATCACAAGAGAGAATGATGTCTTTCTCTGCATTGTAGTGAACCAACACATCCGAGGACAGCATCAGTTTCTTGGACTGTTAAAATGAAGCCCTCTGTTCCTCTTCCCACTGCCACTGTGTCTCCTTGTGCAGTAGTTTGTGAAGAGGTGCTAACACTGTTGACAAGTTTGGCAAAAACCTGTTATAATAGTTTAGCAGTCCCAGGAAAGCTTTTAACTCAGTCACATTTGTAGGTTCTGGGGCCTCCTGCAGTGCTTGTACCTTCTCCTTGATTGGATGGAGCCCTGTGGCGTCCACTCTGTGTCCCAGGAACACGGCCTCATTCCTCAGGAAAGTACACTTACTCCTCTTGAGCCGTAACCCAGCCTTATCCAATCTTTGAAGTACCTCTCTCAGAGTGCTCAGATGCTCCTGGTCGGTCCTTCCCGTCACCAGAATATCATCCAGATAGATGGAAACATGTGGAATCCCTTGCAGTACACCCTCGATTGTCCTCTGGAAGATAGCTGGACTAGATGAGACACCAAATGGCAAGCAGTTATAGGTAAACAAACCCTTGTGTGTATTTATGGTTACATACTTCTTGGATTCCTCATCTAGTGTAATCTGCAAGTATGCATGACTCATATCCAGCTTCATGAATTTCTTCCCTCCAGCCAGGTTTGCAAAAAGATCCTCAGTTTTAGGAATAGGATACTGTTCAAGTTTAGACACCCTATTTACTGTCAATTTATAATCTCCACAGATTCTTACCGAATTGTCTGGTTTTAAAACAGGTACAATTGGAGCTGCCCATTCTGAACATTTCACGGGTTCCAGAATGTTCTCTCTCAAAAGACGGTCAAGCTCAGCCTTTACCTTCAGTTTCATGGCATAAGGCACAGGTCATTGTTTAAAAAATCTTGGCAGTGCCTCCTTGTCGACATAAATCTTAGCTGGGGGCCCATTAAATGTTCCAAGTTCTTCCTTGAACACGTTCTCATGTTCAATCAACACATTTTGCAAAGACAATTGTTTGCCTCCCTCTAGTTGATTTATTGCTCCCCAATCTAATTTAAGTTCTCTTATCCAGCCCCGACCTAACAAGTTTGGTCCAGAACCCGATACTACAACTACAGGTAGCTGTTCCACGGTGTCCCTGTGTTTCACAGTTACAGTAGCTGTACCCAAGGTTGCCACTCGTTCACCAGTATAAGTTTTAAGCTGCATAGAGCAAGACTGCAACTCTGGAACTTTTGCACGGTTCCACAATTTTGAGTACTCCTCCCTGTTCATTATGGTTACGCCACATCCAGTATCCACCTCAAAGTTCACCTTAGTGTCATTTACTATCAGTTGCAAAGTGATAGGATCCACTTTAGGAATGTCCTCTACCATACTATGCATTATGAACACGTTGTCTTCTTTCTCAGCTTCTCCACTGATGTGATGTGCTCCCTGTTTTTTCACTTCTCTTACTAGGTTTTGCTTTTCTCCCCCTTTTGGTTTGTATTCCTTTTCAGGGGCTTTTGCCCTGCATGCACGTTTTATATGTCCTTTTTTCCCACACTTGTGGCACTTTTCCTCCAGAAACCTGCATTCCCTTGCCAGGTGATCTGCATTGCATCTATAACATGCCTTTACATGCTCACGTTGTGGTCTCTGACTCATATTAAAATTGTGCACCACCGGACTTGCAACTTGCCTCGTAGTAGCCCAGTCTGAACCTTGTATTTCTTTTACATCACGGTCAGCTGTCTCTATGGCTTGAGCAAGTTCCAACGCTTTTTCATACGTAAGCCCAGTCTTGGACAATAATCTCCTCTGCATTCGAGCATCCATTATCCCGCAAACCAGCCTACCTCTCAGCCTGTCTTTCAAGTTGTTCTCGTAATTGCAATCATGTGCCAGTTTTCTCAACACCGCAACATAATCCAATACAGATTATCCCGGTTTCCTGTTCCGTGAATTAAATTTGAAACGCTGTACAATCTCACTCGGTCTGGGATTGAAATGATCCTTCAGCAAATCCACTAATTCAGTAAATGAGCTGTCTCCCGGCTTATTAGGACTGCATAAGTTTCTCAGCAAACTATATGTCTGACTTCCCATGGAAGTGAGCAAAATAGCTCTCCTTTTTCCCACATCATCTATATCATTTGCCACAAAGAAATGCTCCAGCAACTCACAGTATTCAATCCATGTTTGTTTTTGAACATCAAAAGCATAAATCTCTCCTACTCGAGTAGCCATGATTCAGATGCAGTGCTTTTCTTTTATTTCTCCCTTCTTCAAGTTGAGATCTGTTTATTCTCAACACCAAATGTGATATCCGAGTGGTAAGGTCCAATAACTGCTATAAGCCAGACTTCAGGAACCAAAACTTTACTTTTTAATTACACAGTTTAGGAGAGAACATAGCTCTTACAGCTGGATGCAAAGCACTTCTATATCTTACTGCACGATGCAAAGATGGAGGATCCTATGAGTCATACCCACAAGGCCACATTACCTAAATACTTGTGTAGCAGGACTTACCTTAAAACACTGGTAAATGAACCCTTTAATATTTGTCTCCATCTGGTGGATAACTTAAGCATTACATCGGAGATTACTATAGTGTAAAATGGGCAATATTGAATTGGCCGCTCATTATATTCAATGGCAATATTGGACTCACATGGCCATACACACTCCCTTCCTCAATGCCACCACCTACGTTCATAGAAATGTCTCCATTGTCTCAATCTGCAGCTCATTTATGATGCCGTGCATGCAAGTGAAGGCTTGTATTCCTAGGAGCTGCCATGATGTCTTCACTTTAAGGCAGTCCACCATGACTGCTGTCTTTTATCCAGAAATACAATTCTCTGAGTAGCTCGGAAGACATCAAGGCTTTCTTCTGCAGTCAGAGCTGATGGCACATAAGTGGTTTCCCAGGAGCTGAGCACTGGTGTAAAGAGGTCCATTCATCCTCCAGAGTAATAATTGAGCCCACCACTGCCAAGATGCACTTCATATGTCTAGATTGATCTGGAGGTGCCCTGCAATATGGTCCAGCCAAGGTCACAATGATCGGGGCTGTATGCTGCACAACTTTACCTTACAAGAAGGCCTCATAGAAGCAGAGAGAGAATGAGGAGAATTTTGTTATGCAGCAAGTTGTTATGATCTGGAATGCACTGTCTGAATTGATGGTGAAAGCAAATTCAATAGTAACTTTACAAAGGAAATGTATTCCTGGTGGAGAGAGTTCCAGGTTTCTACTACCCTCCTTCTGTGCTGTATGTTTCTATGGGGGAAAAATTCAGTTGGTTGCACCTCCTGTTAGCACCTTAAGAGGGCGCCAAGTAGGGCGCAAAGCAACTAGCACCCAGGCACGGCGATACCTGTGCCTCTCTCGAAATTGACCGGACATTTTGCGGCGGCGCTAAACAATACCGCCCGATCTCCTGTGCACGCAGATCTTGACGTCATTCGAGAGTGCAACGCCCTTGTGATGCCCCAGAACAGAAATTGAGTGGCGCCCCCCTCCTTTCCACCTGGCGCAACCAACGACAGGTTGACTGGAATGCTTCCCAGTCGCTGTGGGGCTGGGGGGGGGGGGCGCTATTAAAGGGGGCCTCTTCCTGGCTTTTGTGTGGTAGCCATTTTTGCACCACTCGTTCTGAGAGAGAGAGAGAGAGATTTTGAGAGTGACAAAGAGAGAAAGAGAGACTTCTGCATTGAGGCAACGCTGTCTGAAGTAGTTTTGGCTTCTGACCATAACTTTGCAGATACTTTGGTTTTTGACCTTCATAACTTTGATTGCCTAGATACTATGAGGGCTGCAATGGATGGGAACATCGTCCTTCTCCATCACATTCAGAGGGCACAGAGATGCAGAGAGAGAGTGGCAATCATGGCCAGACGGAGGAGGGCCAACAGGCCTCTGTACAGGAGACCTTACCCTCCCAGGGTTTTTCGCCAACAGTTCTCCTACATTAATATGTCTGAGGAGCAGTGTTTGCGAAGGCTGTGCTTCAGCAAGGAGGTGGTCACTGAGCTCTGCCACCTGCTTCAGCCAGATCTGCAGCCTCAACTGAGGAGCAGGACGTCTCTGTCGGTGGCAGTGAAGATAACAGTGGCTCTCAACTTTTATGCCACTGGCTCATTTCAATCAGCTACTGGGGACATCGCCAATATCTCCCAATTCGTGGTGCATTGCTGCATCCATCAGGTCACAAATGCCCTCTTTAAAAGGAGACGAGAGTACATCTCTTTCCCCATGACCCCAGACAAGCAGCAAGAATGCGCAATGGGCTTTGCGATGATAGCGGGCGTCCCCATGGTGCAGGGCGCCATTGAGTGCACACATGTGGCTTTGCGTGCACTGCAAGAGAATGCCGAGGATTTCTGCAACCGAAAGGGCTTCCATTCCTTTAACGTTCAGTTGGTCTGTGACCACAGACAGCTGATACTCGCTGTCAATGCCCACTTTCCTGGCAGCAGTCACGATGCTTTCATCCTGCACCAGACTTCTGTGGCAGACCTTTTCCAGGCACCGCATCACCCAGGAGGTTGGCTTCTCGGGGACAAGGGATATCGTCTGTGCACCTGGCTGATGACACCGCTCTGTACACCCCTGCTGAGCTGCAATACAACGAGAGCCATCAAGCTACCAGGAACATCGTTGAGCACACAATCGGCATGCTCAAGCAATGGTTCCACTGTCTGGACCATTCTGGAGGAGCCCTTCAGTACTCGCCTGAGCGAGTCTCCCACTTCGTTCTTGTGTGCTGCATGCTGCATAACCTTGCAATCCTCAGGACCCAGCCAATGCCACTAGGCATTGGAGCACCAGCAGAGGAGGAGGAGGAAATGGACGAGGAAGATGAGGAGGAGGATCATCAGCAGCACCAAGGCGGGAGGGAGGCACACAATGTACAAAGTAGAAGGGCCATCCGTCAAAGGCTCATAGCAAGTCACTTCTAGGCCCCCTCTGAGGAAATGGCTTCTGCCATTCAAACAACCTGAAAGAAACCATCCCGCAACCCCTAAGCTGGTCAAGGCAACAATGATTGCAAAGACCAAACATGTACATTTTGAATACAGACACTTCTTTATTTGACAAACTCTGTGTGTCTCATTTCCACATGACAAACTAATAGAAAGAAACACAAAGAAAAAACAGTCATTAACATAACTGGCTCTCACAACCTGGAGACAATGTCCAAAACAGTTACAAAAATTTGACCACGAACCTCGGCCTTTAATAAAACAATGAAAAACATTTTGTCACACCTCCTACTTTTTGCCCTTCGAGGGTGATCTGCTTCCCTTGTGAAATTTCCCCCTTCCCATCCTGCAGCTCCTCCGTAATGGGACCCCAGTGGCTGGAGCAAAGCTGGGGGAAGGCTGCTGATTGTCACAACCTGAGACTGCAGATGCCCTTCAAGGATGGCCTGGACCAGCTCTGGGCCTGGAGGGCCCGGCTGCTGACTGCACCAACTCTGCTTGGGCGGCAGCAGTCTGTCCTACAGGTGATGGCAACTGCAGTGGAGAAGTGCCAATGGTGGCAGCAGGAATGCTGTCATCTTGAGAGAGGACAGCAACTCCCTGCTCGACCGACACACTGGCACTCCCACGGGGCAGCACTTCAACATCCGGAGCAATCTGATGGAGCACAGATTGCTAGCCTGCTGTGGCGCGGTGAGAGACCCGGGGAAATGTGCCCGATCCAGTGAGGGTGGCAGCAGTCAGTGCTAGTGTGGCCTCAATCTGCGTCTGCATGAGACCAGCCAGTGACTGCATAGCAGCACTAAGCATTTGCGTGGCAGCCGTCTGTGCTACACCGAAGTGTTCCACTGTACACTCCTTGCCAGTGATTCAATGGATTTGGGCACCCTTGCCACTGCAGCCATGAGCTCAGTATGCCTGTGCTCCGCCTGGGTGCTCATTTCAGCGAGGACCCGCTCCTCCTCTGCGTCCAGTGCAGCAGGACCCGATGGCATACTCTCCCTCCAGGGAGAAGGCCCCCACGCTTCCCTACCCCCATCACGTTGCTGCAGCCCGCTGGGTCCTGGAGCTTCACCCTCATCAGACCATTCCCCCCTGCTCCTCTCCAGGGAAGGCGTGTTCCCAGTGTGGGCATGGGCTTCCTCGGGAGATGGTGGCGCTGATGCTCCGGCTTCCTCTTCCTCCTCGCATTCAGCTTCACTCCTACTGGCAGCTTGAGGGCCCGTCTCCTTACCTGGTGAATCACCATCTGAAAGCAGGGAGGTACAAGAGTGGCTTTAGCGTGAGGGCAGGGTGGCAGCAAGGGAGGCATGAGTGCAGCGATTTAGTGATTTGGATTGAAAGTGTCAAAGGCTGGTGTTGTGAGGAACAACTGGAAGGAGAGAGGAAAAAACGATGATGACTTTACCATTGCTGTCAAGAACGGGGTTGGCGTCTCCAGTGGCGACGGGACCAATCACCCGGCTTGCCACAATCCTGTGGACGTGCTCCTCAAGATCGCTGAGGGGTTGCAGCTGAGGCCGCCCTCCACCGGTCCGTTGCTGCTGTCTCTTATTATGAGACAGCTTGGCCTGCAAGAAAAAGGGATGGCGTCTGAGTAAATATACAGCCATGGTCTTGCCTGAAATGCCTCCCATAGTTGATTAGCCCTTACTGTATGCAGCCATAATCTTGCCTAAAATGCCTCTCATAGTTGAATAGCCCTTACTGTATGCAGCCATGGTCTTGCCTGAAATGCCTCCCATAATTGAATAGCCCTTACTGTATACAGCCATGGTCTTGCCTGAAATGCCTCCCATAGTTGAATAGCCCTTACTGTATGCAGCCATGGTCTTGCCTGAAATGCCTGCCATAGTTGAATAGCCCTTACTGTATGCAAAGTGTTGAATGTATGTGTGTGTTTGATGAAAGGGCCATAGGTGTTGGATGAGTGTTGGGCATTGGGGCTTTTAAGGCCATCTGGCCATAAAGTGAGGTTGAGATGGAGGGATGGAGAGGTTTTGAGAAAAAGCACTCACCCTGATGACCCGAGTGAGGTCGTTGAACTTTTTCCTATGTTGGATATGGGTCCCAGGCACCATGCTGCTTGAGGAGCCTCTCTGAGCCATCTCCCTCCACATTCTTCTGTACTCGTGTGGCAAAGGCCTCCTGCCACTCTCTGGTTACAGAATAGATCTTCTGCGCTCCATCGCGCCAACCAGAGCCTCCAAGGCCCGCTCGCAGAAGCGCTGTGCTCGCTCCCTGGTCCTCTCCATAGTCCTTGGCTGCAAGATTTAGCCACAGGTCTGCCCAGGCCGAGATTCAAGGCTCCAATGAGCAGGGTGTGGCTGAAGAGCAAGATCAACCCTCCCCTTTAAGAACTGGCCGACGCCAGTGTGTCTGTGTTCAATCGCTAACTGACAGCCCTGCGCTGCGCTCGCCCTCTGAGGTAGTGCCTCGCCCCTCAGCCTTAACGCCTTAAGAGAGGTGTGTAGCACCTGATTTAGCGCTCCAATCACCTCCAGGGGCGATAAAAGCCAAGTTTGCTGTTGGGGCGATAATTAGCGCCAGGTGCTAAACTTTGCGCTCCACCAATAATGGCGCCCCATATGGGACGATACCAAATTTTTCCCCCTATGATTCTATTATACTTTTAGATTTCCCTTTATACTTCTGCACTAGCTTTTAGTGATTTGTGCACATGGACACCCAAATTTCCTTTGTCCCTCCACAGCTCCTATTCTCTCCCCATTAAGATAATATTCCAATTTGCCTCTCAGATCTAAAGTGAATGAACATAGCAACATAGGAACAGGAGGAGGCCATTTAGCCTCTTGAGCCTCTTCTGACATTCAATGAGATCATGGCTGATCTGTGACCTAACTCCATGTACCTGCCTTTGCCCCATACCCCTTAATACCCCTGATTAATAAGTCACAGTTATCTGCAATAGATTTTTCCACTCAGTCAAAAAATGTGGCTTTGCCCACATCCTGGGAACAAATAATAAAACTTTATTTCTTATGATGTCATCAATGTTTTGAGATGAAAGACACTGACTAAGCTCGTCTTCTGTGATTGTTACTGAATATTTAAAACTCTCCAATGACAGCCAATCAAACAGATCCCAGAATAACAAAGGTTTGGAGAGCACAATTTTAATAACATGTCATTAACTCAAAATCTTCCTTATTCTTGTCAAACTGTGTGGGCGTTGATTGCAAAAGCACTATTGTGGTGGAGCCACTAAGGGACTCCAATCAATTGTATATAATTCCCTTTAATAATATGTTAGCTACAGCCTGAGTCTGTATCTTTGTTTTCACTGTTTACATGTACAGAGCGCGATCACTTCAATAGCGCGGGTAAACGCGATGACGTCACGCCGTTCATCACGTGATCCCCCACCGCCGGAAAAAACTTGATGACGTCATGACGTCAGCCACGGGACCGCCCATGCAGTCCTCGTAGAGCCTCCAAACTGACTAGACCTATATTCAATGTTCTCCTGTAGATATCCGTTAAACTCTGTTAGTTTTCATTAAACCTTGTTTATTTGATTGCCTGAGTGGACCTCAGTCTTTTGGATAGGAACTAGACATTCCTACATTGATGACCCCGACTTTTGCGAACGGTTTTCGCAGAAGTTAGTGAACATGGAATCGAACGCCGTTGCTTTGAAGCTACCACAGTTCTGGGAGCAACAGCCAGCTGCGTGGTTCATCCAAGCTGAAGCCCAGTTCGCAATCAGGAACATCGTTGCGGATCAGACCCATTACTATCACGTGGTCTCCGCCCTCGACAGCGCCACAGCCTCGCAGATCGTCAACCTGCTTGGTAATCCACCAGAAGATTGCAAGTATGAAACGATAAAGGCGCGGTTGTTACAGGTCTTCGGGCTCACGAAGTTGAAGCGCGCCCGCCGGCTGCTCGATATGCCCGGCCTCGGGGACTCCAAGCCGTCCGAGCTCATGAGCCAAATGCTCACGCTCCTGGGCTCCGAACCGGAATACTTCCTCTTCAGGGAGCTATTCCTCAGCCAGCTACCGGAGCAAGTTCAGGCTGCCCTAGACAGGTCGGAAGTCACCGACTGCGCAGAGCTGGCTGCCGATGCGGACAAGATCTTCGTGGTGACACAGCAGTACTGCGCTGCCACGAGGCGCCCATCCCCCACAGACGCCGCTTCAGCCCCTCAACCAGCGGGGTTGTGCTTCTACCATGCCCGTTTTGGCGCGAAAGCAAGATGTTGCCGCCCTCCCTGCAGCTTTTCACTCAAAATAAAACAGCAGCCACCCTGTCGAAAGAGGAACGGTTATAACGAGCGCCCCGCGGCTGCGATGGCAATCGGTAATTCGGGAAAACTCCTCTTCATCAACGACTCCCTATCTGGTCGACGTTTCCTCTGTGACACCGGGGCGCAGTGTAGCATCCTACCCGCGTCAAATCTTGATCTTCAAGCCAGGGGGCACGGCCCCTCCCTCCAGGCGACTAATGGCGGGGCCATTCGGACCTTCGGAAGCCGGCGGGTCCAGATGTGCTTCGGCGGCCAGCGGTTTTACTGGCATTTCATCACGGCCACAGTCTCTCAAGCCATCCTCGGGGTGGATTTTTTGTGTGCCAACGGCCTCCTGGTGGATGTATGGCACCGCCAGTTGATCAATGCGGCCACTTTTCACTCCATCCCATGCCACCGCGGTAACACCATGGCGCGTACTGTCTCCTGCGTGCCCCCACCTCCGGATGACTTCACTCGCCTCCTCGGAGATTTCCCAGACCTCACCAGACCCACTTTCTCTTCCACGGCCACGAAACATGGTGTCGAACATCACATCACCACTACTGGCTCCCTGGTTTACACACGGGCCCGGCACCTCGAACCTGGCAAGCTCGCGGCTGCGAAAGCGGAGTTCGACACGATGGAGCGGTTAGGGATTATTCGCCGGTCGAATAGTCCCTGGTCTTCGCCTCTCCACATTGTTCCGAAACCTGGTGGCGGATGGCGGTCTTGCGGCGACTACTGACGCCTAAACAACGCCACTACTCCTGATCGGTACCCGATCCCTCATATTCAGGATTTCTCTACACATTTGGCGGGAAATACCATTTTTTCAAAAGTCGACCTTGTCCGTGGCTACCACCAGGTCCCCGTACACCCGCAAGACATCCCGAAAACTGCAGTCATCACCACATTCGGCCTGTTTGAATTTCTGCGGATGGCGTTTGGATTGAAGAACGCTGCACAGGCTTTCCAGCGCTTGATGGACTCCGTGCTTCGGGACCTCAAGTTTCTATTCGTCTACCTCGATGACATCCTCATCGCCAGCCCTAATTAAGAGGAGCATATCTGCCATTTGAGCACCCTCTTTAGACGCCTCAGTCAACACGGCTTGATCATCAACCCGGCCAAGTGCCAGTTCGGCCTGCAGCAGATTGATTTTTTAGTCCATCGCACCACATCGGACGGCGCAATTCCCCTGTAAACGAAGGTGGAGGCAGTTACTTCGTTCCCGCACCCACAGACCATCAAGATCCTGCAGGAGATCCTCGGGATGGTAAATTTTTATCACCGGTTTGGCCCGAATGCAACTCTGCTCATGCAGCCCCTGTACGAGGCCCTCAAGGGCAAGTCCGGCAAGGATCCGATTAGCTGGACGGTCGACAGGGACCGGGCATTTGTCGACACAAAAGGCTCTTTAGCCAACGCAACCATGCTGGTGCACCCGCTGCCAGGTGACGCCATCGCCCTTACCACCGACGCGTCAGACTACGCCATCGGTGCAGTGCAGGAACAGTGGGTGCATGGGACGTGGCAACCGCTGCCGTTTTTCAGCCGTCAACTGCGGCAAAACGAACGGAAGTACAGCACGTTCGACCGGGAGTTGCTGGCCCTTTTTCTGGCCATCCGCCATTTCCGGTTCTTGCTAGAGGGACTACGTTCACGGCTTTTGTGGACCATAAGCCACTAACGTTCGCTATGGCCAAGACCGCCGAACCGTGGTCAGCTCGACAACAACGTCAGTTGACGTTTATCTCAGAATTCACCACTGACATTCAGCATGTGTCCGGTAAGGACAACCTGGTGGCAGATTGCCTCTCCCGCACGACCATTCATGCAGTCCAGCTCGGCATCGACTATGCTCTCATGGCTGTGGATCAAGCCTTGGATCCGGAGGTCCAATCTTACAGAACCCACCCCTCTAGCCTCCAAGCGGCCGACGTCAAATTCCATGCCGCGGGCACTATGGTACTCTGCGACGTCTCTGTAGGAGATCCTCGCCCTATCGTCCCGGTCGCCTGGCGCTGAAAAGTTTTTGACATCATACACGGGTTGTTGCACCCTGGCATGAAGGCCTCGCAATGGTGGATGTCGTCCAAATTCGTGTGGTGGGACATGCACATGGATGTTCGCGACTGGGCCAACACCTGCATGGTCTGCCAAAAGGCCAAGGTGCAGCGTCATGTCAAGGCTCCATTGGCCACTTTCGCTGTTCCGGAACGTAGGTTTGATCATGTGCATGTGGACCTGGTGGGGCCACTTCCGCCTTCGCACGGGTTTACTCATCTTCTTACAATGGTGGACCGCACCACTCGATGGCCGGAGGCGGTTCCTCTGTCATCCACCACTTCCGCAGACGTCGCCAGGGCATTCATCTCCTCTTGGGTCGCCCATTTCGGGGTACCGACGGACATCTCGTCTGATCGTGGGCTGCAGTTTTCTTCGGAGCTCTGGAACGCCGTGGCTCAGGAGCTCGACGTCAAGCTGCATCGCACCACTGCCTACCATCCACAGGCGAATGGCCTGTGCGAACGATTCCACATGTGACTCAAAGCCACACTGTGAGCCAGTCTTCAAGGCGCGGGCTGGGTGGACAGGCTTCCATGGGTCCTTTTGGGTCTTCGTACGGCACCTAAGGAAGATCTTCAATCGTCCTCGGCGGAGCTCGTATATGGCCAGCCGCTAAGCGTACCAGGGGATTTCCTTCCGACTCCAACAGAGCCATGGTCCACGTCCCAGCAGCTCATCAGCCACCAGGAGGCAGCCAGAAGTTTCGCTCCAGTGCCTACGTCGCATCACGGCTTGCAGAGCTCCCACGTCCCAGCTGAGTTGAAGAACGACGACTATGTGTTTATCCGCCACGACGCTCATCGGGACCCGCTAAAACCCCCTTACACTGGTCCTTTCCGTGTGATAGAGCTGGGAGACAAATCTTTTTCGGTTGATGTCGGCGTTAAACCGGACCACATTTCGGTTGACCGGTTGAAGCCGGCTCACTTGGACTTTGACCGCCCAGTCGAGATCGCACAACCGCCGAAACATGGCCGACCGCCCACAGTCGCCATGCCAGATCAAACGCAACCACCCGCCTGCTCGCCCGCCGTCCATCAGCTTCCAGTTCAAGACTACAGAAGTCGATCTGACAGGCTTGTCAGGCCTCCTCGCCATTTTACTTTTGCTATTAAAGACAATTCTGGGGGGGCGCATGTAGCGGAGCCAATAAGGGACTCCAATCAATTGAATATAATTCCCTTTAATAATATGTTAGCTACAGCCTGAGTCTGTATCTTTGTTTTCACTGTTTATGTGTGCAGAGCATGATCATTTTAATAGCGCGGGTAAACACGATGACGTCACGCTGTTCATCACGTGATCCCCCCACCGGCAGGAAAAACGTGATGACGTCATGACGTCAGCCACGGGACCGCCCAAGCAGTCCTCATGGAGCCTCCGAACTGACTAGACCTATATTCGATGTTCTCTTGTAGTTATCTGTTAAACTCTGTTTGTTTTCATTGAGCCATCTTTTATTTGATTGCCTGAGTGGACCTCAGTCTTTTGGATAGGAACTAGACATTCCTACACTATATATTTTCATGTAGTAATCATTGCATTGCTTCAAGGTTAAAGTTAGAGTCTCTGGTTCTCTGTAATTGGTGAACGCTGGCTTAAGTTGCAGGACAAATTATGACTGAAGTGAATCCTACTTAAAAACTGTTTGAAAGATTCTTTCTACATTGACGATTGATCTTTGTACTGCAGACACGACCAGTTTCTCTATACTGCAGAAATGCCTAGGGAAATAGGATGTCATCTTGTCATTTGTAATTATATCTTGTTGGGATGTTAGTTGTAAGCCTTGGCTCAGTGGCAGCACACTCGCCTTTGAGTCAGAAGGCTGTGGATTCATAGTCCCACTCCAGAGAATTAAGCACAAAATCCAGGCTGACACTACAATGCAGTACTGAGGGAGTGCTGCACTGTCAGAGGTGCTGTCTTTTGGGTGAGAGGTTAAACTGAGGCCCTGTCTGTCCTCTCAGGTGTGTGTAAAAGGTCCCATGGCACTATTTTGAAGAACAGGAGTTTTCCCAGTGGCCTGGCTGATATTTATCCCTCAAGCAATATCACTAAAACAGATTATCTGGTCATTCACTCATTGCTGTGTGTGGGACCTTGCTATGCACAAATTGGCTGCTGTGTTTCCTATTTTACAACAAGTGATTATACTTCATTGGCTGTTAAAGTGCTTTGGGATGTCCTCAAGTCATAAAAGGCGCTATAGAAATGCAAGTCCTTCTGTTGTTTTGAAGGGATAATTACTAGTCCTAGCCCTTTTCGGCTACCCAAGATCAGGCGTATTCCCCAGGCATTCACCTTCAACTAAAGTTAAAGATAACTGAATTCTATAAGACACTTAATTGGGTCTAAAGGTTCAGACTATCTCTCCCTAAAGGAAAGGAACGACGTGAAGATGTTACCGTCCTCCAGATAGCACTTTTAATAAGTTTAACTAGACTGTAACCTTCCGGATATTGTGAGGGTCCGGAAACCCCCCCAGAATTCTGCAACTCCTTACAAAAGAGTGTACAGAAATTGAGTTCGCAGGTTTGATACAGAAATATTCTGTGAGACAATTCTAAAAATATATAGATTTATTTAAGAGCTGACATACAGTTAACAGTTTGTGAGTCAATCGCAACTTTAGCAGTTCAAAATACAAATAGCTTACATTTCTTTTTCTCAGAGATCCTTATTCTCAAATCTTAACTTCGTACATTTTTCATTTCTTATTCTTAATTCTAATCCAGAATATCCACCATAATCAAATTAAAAGTACCTTGATCCCCGAGACTCAGAATTAAAAACTTATAGAGCATGCCTCTGAAGTTGAGAGAATCGCTTTGTCCCTTTCCAGCGACTTCTGACTGTTTATCTGTAAAGCTCTATTTTTATACCTTTTTTTAGTGGTTTATCCTTTGAAGTTTTCTGCTGATGTAATCTAATTATCTCTAGTCAGCTTCCTGTTTGCTTTTCTCTATACTTACTGCCAATTCAGCTGTTAGCTTGCAGACTTCTGTCTGTTGTTTAGGTGTTCCAAAAACTTATCATAAAATACAATATGACTGTCGTATTTATTTGATGCCATTCTGATCGAAGACTTCCATTCAATTCTAAAACCACCTTAACTGGTTACAACCACAGACTCCTGTCTCTGTGGTGTTCCAAGTTCAATACAAACACCATGTGATTGCTTGGTGCATCTATTGAAGTCATATCTTCAAAGTGTTCTGTTGGTATCATATTTACAATATGTAACTTAAAGACACTTCAACTAGGGTGTTTGTTTTCCTAGCCATCTTAATTGGTTATATTATATAATGTTTCCTGTTTCATTTGATGTTACTTTTACAAAGGCACATGGTTTTTTAATATTCTGTGTTCCTGTTCAAAGTGTTTGCTTTTAACACTTTACTTGGTTCATTCCATTGTGTTTCTCCCAAACTCCAGACCTTCTGGAAGCGCCAAACTGCTATTTCAATAGGGCCATTGTTTTAGTATTTTTAACCAATTCCCATTTCAAAAGCTTGTGGTGTTTACAACTTTTGTGTGATCAAACCATCCCATCTCAGAAGCTTGTGTCGTTGAGACTTTAGATTTTTAAACCCAGTTATGTCATGCTTTAATAATATCAGAAATCTGTTCATATGATAGTGTATTTTTTCTGAAATATGGCTTATTCCTTCACAGTTTGGCCACCACAACTTTCATAATGGCAAACAAGAAATGAAGAGTTGTTGCTTTTTTATTTAATGCCATAAGGGAATAGAAAGCAAGGAAAGGCTCTTTCAGCCTCTTCGTTGCTCACACACTGTAAGCACTCTCCCCTGTCATAGTCTCCACCCATGCAATTTTCTTCGAGCTCCACATTTAATCTAGAACATGCATCTAAGCCTTACAATGAATGATATTGTTTGCCTGTCATGACAGGACAATGACACATCAACTCAAGTGTGAGGCTGCCTACCTCTAACATATGAACAGAGGACAGGAAAGGACCAGCTGGTCGATCAAGCTTGTCCTGTCCTGCATGGTGCAAACTTATTAAACCAATCCCACCCTACCCCACTTTCCCCTACAGCCACATAAACTCCTGGGAGAAGCAAATAAAAATACTGATAAAAAATCTTGGGCCAATTTAGAATTTAAAAAATCTGGAAAATTCCTCTCTGACCTCTGTAGGTGATCAAGCAAGCTCAAGGAGACTGGTACCATTATACCCATGAACTCATCTACATTATATAATACGAGGTGTCCTCCAGTAGCAGGAACCTGTCCAGCTCTCTTCAGAATGCTGGTCGTGAATCTACATTCAAGCGTTGTTTGCTGAGCAGTCAACACTTCAAATTTGACTCCAATTTATACTGCCACTTCTGAGCAGCTTTGCATTGACACAAAAGTGACAGCGATCGATCCCAGTTGGAAAGCTGCATTTGAAGGGAGCACTGGGTGCTCTTCTCTGGATCTTGGAAGATTAGAGCAAAAGGGGGTCGTAGGCTAAAACTAAAACCTTGGTCTGGCTGTAAAAGGGGAAGTGAAAGATTCACAAGGATGATACCAGAACTGGGAGGAGATAATTTTCAAGAAAGATTGAACATGCCGGCGCTCTTTTCTAGTAAAGAGAAGACTGAGGAGTGACCTAATAGAGATCTTTAAAATTATGATAGGGTAGATGTAGAGAAGATGTTTCCACTTGTGGGGGAGACCAAAACTAGGGGCCATAAATATAATATGGCCACCAATAAACCCAATAGTGAATTCTTAAGAGAGTGCTGAGAATGTGGTACTCGCTACCACAAGGAGCAGTTGAGGCGAAAAGCATAGATGCATTTAAGAGGAAACACATGAGGGAGAAAAGAATATAAGGATATGCTGATAGGGTTCAGTGAAGAGGGCTGGGAGGAAGCTCGTGTGGAGCATAAACACTGGCATAGACCAGTTGGGCCGAATGGCCTGTTTTTATGCTGTACATTCTATGTAATCGATGAGTCCCTCAAGCTCACTGCTCAAGAGTTGTCTGAATACAAAAACAAATTGGACAAATCTATTATATACCCCTGCCATAATGTGAAGCTTAAGCCCTGTGGATATATTTGAAGCTAAGAACTTACATTTCAGTTTTAAAATATTCTGTATCTGAGTGTCATCCATTTTGGACCAAAAAAGGATAAATCCAAGTATTATTTAAATGGTAAAAAGCTAAGAACAGTGGAGGTCCAAAGAGATTTAGGAGTCCATGTACACAGATCACTAAAATGTAGTAGTCAGGTACAAAAAATAATTAAAATGGCTAATGGAATGTTAGCCTGTATAATTAGAGGGCTAGAATATAAAGGAGAGGAAGTTTTGCTGCAGTTATACAAAGCCTTGGTTAGACCACATTTGGAGTACTCTGTACAGTTCTGGCACCTCGCCTCAGAAAGGATATATTGGCCTTGGAAGGAAATGCTTCTTCATGCAAAAGATGGTAGAAGTGTGGAACTCTCACCCACAAAAAGCAGTAGATGCTAGCTCAATTAACAATTTTAAATCTGAGAGCAATAGATTTTTACCAGCCAAGGGTATTTAGGGATATGGAGCCAAGGCGGGTGGATGGAGTTTGGATACAGATCAACCATGATCTCATTGAATGGTGAAACAGGCTGAAGGAGCTGAATGGCCTATGTTCCTACATGTATTGAAGCATACCTAGTCATAAGCAGCCTTTTCTCATTCAGACCTGATCAGAGGTTGTTACTTCTACTGATATATCATTAATTGCATTGGATTCAATTATAATTCATCAAACCAGTCTGCCTTGTATCTTATGTATTAGAGAAACCATAGCCATTTGTGTTAAATTTTCTCAGTGGGCACAGAGTATTGAGGCAGAGTTTCAACTTGCCGCTTGGGCATAAAACAGGCATTAAAGTGTCAGTGGTAGCACTCTCACATCTGAGTCAGAAGGTCATGGGTTCAAGATCCACTCCCAAGACCTCAGCACATAATCCAGGCTGCCACTCCAGTGCAGTACTGAGGGAGTGCTGCACTGTCAGAGGTGCAGTCTTTCGATGAGACATTAAACTGAGTCTCCCACCTGTCGTCTCAGGTGGAGGTAAAAGATTCCATGGTACTATTTTGAAGTAGAGCAGGGTAGTTTTCCCTGGTGTCCCAGCCAATATTTATTCCTAACCCAACTTCATTAAACAAGATTATCTGGTAATTATCAGTGGGATCTTGACCAAATTGGCTGCTGTGTTGCCCTATATTACAACAGTGACTACCCTTCAAAAGGACTTCATTGGTTATAAAGCACTTTGGGCCATCTTGAGGTAATTAAAGGCGCTATATGAATGCAAGTCTTTCTTTGCTTTTGTTGCTTATCGGCAGCTCATTATCAAAACCGTCCTAATTTAAATTCATTCTCGGGATATCAGGTGACGACAACATCAGGGGAGGAAAATATCAGGTGAGGACAACATCAGGTGAGAAAAATATCAGGCGAGGACAGCATCGGGTGAGGACAATATCAGGTGAAGACAATATCAGGTGAGAACAATATCAGGTGAGGACAACATCAGGTGAGGACAATATCAGGTGAGGACAGCATCGGGTGAGGACAATATCAGGTGAGGACAGCATCAGGTGAGGACAATATCAGGTGAGGACAATATCAAGTGAGGACAATATCAGGAGAGGACAACATTGGCTGAGGACAATATCAGGCGAGAACAGCATCGGGTGAGGAGAATATCAGGTGAGGACACTATCAGGTGAGGACAATATCAGGCGAGGACAGCATCGGGTGAGGAGAATATCAGGTGAGGACACTATGAGGTGAAGACAACATCAGGTGAGGAATACATTATGTGAGGACAATATCAGGTGAGGACAACTTTGGGCGAGGACAATATCAGGTGAGGGCAGCATCGGGTGAGGAGAATATCAGGTGAAGACAACATCAGCAGAGGACAATATCAGGTGAGGACAACATTGGGCGAGGACAATATCAGGCGAGGACAGCATCAGGTGAGGGCAATATCAGGTGAAGACAACATCAGGAGAGGACAATACCAGGTGAGGACAACATCAGGTGAGGACAATCTCAAGTGAACACAGCATCGGGTGAGGAAAATATCAGGTGAGCACAATATCAAGTGAGAACAGCATCAGGTGAGGGCAATATTAGGTGAGGTCAATATCAGGTGAAGACAACATTGGGTGAGGACAATATCAGGTGAGGTCAATGTTAAAAATCACATCATTCATCAAGAAACTATTCATGAAATAATGCCCGACGACCAGCTGGTCACGCCGTCCAAGGAGTAAAATACTCGGGTGTTAGCCCCAGCATGCCAGCGACATTTTGTAACACAAGCAACTAGTGAAGTAAAACTAGACTTCCATGTTCTGAAACAAGTTGATAAAAGCCTTGCTTTATGTTCAAACCAAGTGCGTAGTGAGTATTAATATGTCAGTCAATATCAGGTGAAGACAACATTATGTGAGGACAACATCAGGTCAAGACAATATCAGGTGAGGACAATATCAGGTGATGACAGCATCGGGTGAGGACAATATCAGGTGAGGACAGCATCAGGTGAGGACAATATCAGGTGAGGACAATATCAGGTGAGGACAATATCAGGAGAGGACAACATTGGCTGAGGACAATATCAGGCGAGGACAGCATCGGGTGAGGAGAATATCAGGTGAGGACACTATCAGGTGAGGACAATATCAGGCGAGGACAGCATCGGGTGAGGAGAATATCAGGTGAGGACACTATCAGGTGAAGACAACATCAGGTGAGGAAAACATTATGTGAGGACAATATCAGGTGAGGACAACTTTGGGCGAGGACAATATCAGGCGAGGACAGCACCGGGTGAGGAGAATATCAGGTGAAGACAACATCAGCAGAGGACAATATCAGGTGAGGACAACATTGGGTGAGGACAATATCAGGCGAGGACAGCATCAGGTGAGGACAATATCAGGTGAAGACAACATCAGGAGAGGACAATACCAGGTGAGGACAACATCAGGTGAGGACAATCTCAAGTGAACACAGCATCGGATGAGGAAAATATCAGGTGAGCACAATATCAAATGAGAACAGCATCAGGTGAGGGCAATATTAGGTGAGGTCAATATCAGGTGAAGACAACATTGGGTGAGGACAATATCAGGTGAGGTCAATGTTATAAATCACATCATTCATCAAGAAACTATTCATGAAATAACGCCCGACGACCAGCTGGTCAGCCGTCCAAGGAGTAAAATACTCGGGTGTTAGCCCCAGCATGCCAGGGACATTTTGTAACACAAGCAACTAGTGAAGTAAAACTAGACTTCCATGTTCTGAAACAAGTTGATAAAAGCCTTGCTTTATGTTCAAACCAAGTGCGTAGTGAGTATTAATACGTCAGTCAATATCAGGTGAAGACAACATCATGTGAGGACAACATCAGGTGAAGACAATATCAGGTGAGGACAATATCAGGTGATGACAGCATCGGGTGAGGACAATATCAGGTGAAGACAAAATCATGTGAGGACAACATCAGGTGAGGACAATATCAGGTGAAGACAATATCAGGAGAGGACAATATCAGGTGAGATCAATACCAGGTGAAGAGTACACCAGGTGAGGACAATATCAGGTGAGGACAACATCAGGTGAGAACAATATCAGATGAAGACAATATCAGGTGAGGACAATATCAGGCGAGGACAGCATCGGGTGAGGACAATACCAGGTGAGAACAATATCAGGTGAAGCAAATATCAGGTGAGCTCAATATCAGGTGAGGACAATATCAGGTGAGGACAATATCAGGACAAGACAATATCAGGTGAAGACAATATCAGGAGAGGACAACATCAGGTGAGGACAATATCAGGTGAAGACAATATCAGGTGAGGACAACATCAGGTGAGGACAAAATCAGGTGAGGACAATATCAGGTGAGACAATACCAGGTGAAGACAACATCAGGTGAGGACAACATCAGGTGAGGACAAAATCAGGTGAGGGTGATATCAGGTGAGTTGAATATCAAGTGAGGACAATATCAGGTGAGGACAACATCAGGTGATGATAATATCTGATGAGGACAATATCAGGTGAGGACAATATCAGGTGAGGACAACATCAGGTGTGGACAATATCGGGTGAAGACAATATCAGGTGAGGACAATATAAGGTGAGGACAACATCAGGTGAGGACAACATCAGGTGAAGACAACATCAGGTGAAGACAATATCAGGTGAGGACAATATCATGTGAGGACAACATCCGGTGATGACAATATCAGGTGAGGTCAATATCAGTTGAAGACTACAGCAGCTGAGGAAAATATCAGGTGAGGACAATATCAGGTGAGAACAATATCAGGTGAGGACAATATCAGGGGAAGACAACAGCAGGTGAGGACACTATCAGGTGAAGACAAAATCAGGTGAGGACAACATCAGGTGAGGACAACATCAGGTGAGGACAATATCAGGTGAAGACAACATCAGGTGAGGACAACATCAGGTGAGAACAGCATCAGGTGAGGGATATATCAGGTGAGGTCAATATCAGGAGAAGGTAACATCATGTGAGAACAACATCAGGTGAGGAGAATGTCAGGTGAAGACAATATCAGGTGAGGATAATATCAGGTGAGGACAGCATCAGGAGAGGAAAATATCAGGTGAGGTCAATGTTATAAATCTCATCATTCATCAAGAAACTACTCGTGAAAAGCACTGGACGGCCAGCTGGAGGCGCTGTTCAAGGAGTAGAAATACTCGGGCGGCGGCCCCAGCGTCCAGGGACATTTTGTAAGACAAGGAAGTAGTGAAGTACAACTAGACCTCCATATTCTGAAACAATTTGATTAAAGCCTTGCTTTATGTTCAAACCAAGTGCATAGTGAGTTTTTATACATCAGTCAATATCATGCAAAGACAACATCAGGTGAGGACAACATCAGGGGAGAACAATATCAGGTGAAGACAATATCAGGTGAGTACAACATCAGGTGAGGACAACATCAGGTGAGGACAACATCAGGTGAAGACAATATCAGCTGAGGACAATATCATAAGAGGACAACATCAGCTGAGGACAATATCAGGTGAAGGCAATATCATTTGAGTTTAACATCAGGTGAAGACTACACCAGGTGAGGACAATATTAGGTGAGGACAACATCAGTTGAGTACAATATCAGGTAAAGACAGTGTCAGGTGAGGACAATATCACGCGAGGACAGCATTGGGCGAGGACAATATCAGGTGGGAACAATAGCAGGTGAAGACAATATCAGGTGAAGACAATATTAGGTGAGGACAGCATCAGGTGAGCTCAATATCAGGTGTGGACAATATCAGGTGAGGACAAGATCAGGTGAGAACAATATCAGGGGAAGACAACATCAGGTGAGGACAATATCAGGTGAGGACAACATCAGGTGAGGACAACATCAGGTGAGGACAATATCAGGTGAGGACAACATTGGGTGAGGGCAATATCAGATGAGTTCAATATCAGGTGCGGACACTATCAGGTGAGGACAGCATCGGGTGAGGAAAATATCAGGTGAGGAAAGAATCAGGTGAGGACAATATCAGGTGAGTGTAAGGGGTTTTCCTCGAGAGATTTCCCTGAGGTTTCTCTCGCTAGAGGCCTCTCTCTCTTGCACAGTAAAACCTTGAGTGGTTCGACCCACTCGCCCCTTAGATTCTGTACTCTGGCCTTAGGCGCAGGAACTACAATGTAGAGAAAACTCTTGTAGACCAAGTTTGATGAAACAAAATGAAATTTTATTGCATAAGGAGAAATATCAAATCAAATGCAAGCAGATAAGGGAATACATGGGATGGAAAAACAACACAAAACAAATCATAACGACACAGTACTAACTAAAGCAAATACAGGCATCTTATACTCAAAAAGATCATCATGAAATAAGGAAACACACGGAACATCGAGGGACAACAACTCATGTTAATTGTACCCTTAAAGGGCCAGAATCCAGCTCACCAATCCCACTAGGAAGTGCAAGGTTTTGAAATCGAGTCTGTGTTTGGTCCTTTCAGGCGTCTCGTCTCCACATGGATCGTGGAGCTCCTGCGAGCTGCGCCACACCTCTCTCCTGAGGTGGGGGTCAGGGGCGGCTGGACACCGGCGAGCCTGGATGTCGGCGGGGTCAAGAATCATTGGCTTGACCCTGGTTAGAGGAGCCTTGGGCTGGCTCCCATCGCTTCTTCAGGTTCCTTTCCTCTCTTCTCCCGAGCCGGGGTGGCTGGAAGGTTTCTTCGCTTGGGACCTTTATTTTTTTCTCTTCTCCCAAGCTGGGTCAATGGCCTCTTATTCCGGCAACAGCCCGGGGACAGTCGATGATCTCCCGATGTGCTTCCCTGGGGCGGAACGCCGGTTTTGAGATGGCCTTCTCGATGTTGGCTTCCTTCTTCCTTCTGCGATTGACTGCTTCTTCTGGGTGTCCGGGTTCAAGCTGCGTGTTTCCAGCTCTCCAACCCGGCGTGTCTGACTGTCCCGAGAGCTTGCTGCTGTGTCGGTGTGTCCAACTGCCGAAAAAGCCTTCCAGATATACCTTTCTTCCAGAGGCTTCACTTCCCGCCCAAAATCAGGTTAGTCTTTGTTTTATTTTTGGCGGGCTGCGAGCACAGTGGGGTAGCCATTATATTTTAAAATGTCTTAAATGGCTGGTAACAGGCCCATCTCTGGTTTGGAATTAGCTCCATTGTTTTTAATGGCCTGCTGATCTCGTTATCTAGTCCTGGGTGCTGTTTTCATGAATATGAAATTGTCCCCTTTTGTCTGGGGCAACATTTTGATGGCCTCTGTCTCCAGGCCGATCTTGACAAGATCTGCATCTAATCCATATGCATACCTGTGGGTCTGGTTTCGTTCTCTCAGGAACGGCTTCCAGAACTTAATGTGGGTTGAATCCATAAATCTGTCTGAGGTTGCGCAGGAACCATTTTAAAGTGTCCCAATAAGCTGGTCACATGGTATGGCAGCCATTTTGTATGCCCCTTTTTCAGGGCTTCTTTTAAAACAGTCTTTAAAATCATGGCCTCTTCTGCCATTTGACCCTTGTTAATATAAAGTCCAATTTTGCTAATCCTACAAGAGTTCAATATCACACGAGGACAGCATCGGGTGAGGACAATATCAGGTGAGAACAACAGCAGGTGAAGACAATATCAGGTGAAGACACTATTAGGTGAGGACAACATCAGGTGAGCTCAATATCAGGTGTGGACAATATCAGGTGAGGACAAGATCAGGTGAGGACAATATCAGGGGAAGACAACATCAGGTGAGGACAACATCAGGTGAGGACAACATCAGGTGAGGACAATATCAGGTGAGGACAATATCAGCTGAGGACAACATTGGGTGAGGACAATATCAGGCAAGGACAGCATCAGGTGAGGTCAATATCAGGTGAAGACAACATCATGTGAGGACAACATCAGGTGAGGACTATATCAGGTGAGGACAATATCAGGTGAAGGTAATATCAGGTGAGGGCAATATCAGGTGAGTTCAATATCAGGTGAGGACACTATCAGGTGAGGACAGCATCGGGTGAGGAAAATATCAGGTGAGGAAAGAATCAGGTGAGGACAATGTCAGGTGAGTTCAATATCAGATCAGGACAACATCATCTGAGGACAATATCAGGTGAGGACAATATCAGGTGAGGACAATATCAGGTGAGAACTGCATCAGGTGAGGGCAATATCAGGTGAGCTCATTATCAGTTGAGGCCAGCATCGGGTGAGGACAACATCAGGTGAGGACAATAGCGAGTGAGGACAATATCAGGTGAGGACACTATCAGGTGAGGACAGCATCGGGTGAGCACAATATCAGGTGAGGACAACATTGGATGAGGACAATATCAGGCAAGGACAGCTTCTGGTGAGGACAATATCAGGTGAGAACAGCATCAGGTGAGGACAATATCAGGTGAGGTCAATATCAGGTGAAGACTACATCATGTGAGGACATAATCAGGTGAGGACAATATCAGGTGAAGACAATATCAGGTGAGTTCAATATCAGGGGAAGACAACACCAGGTGAGGACAACATCTGGTGAGGATAATATGAGGTGAAGACAATATTAGGTGAGGACAACATCAGGTGAGCTGAATATCAGGTGAGGACAAAATCAGATGAGGACAACATCAGGAGAGGACAATATCAGGGGAAGACAACATCAGGTGAGGACAATATCAGGTGAAGACAAAATCAGGAGAGGACAACATCAGGTGAGGACAACATCAGTTGAGGACAATATCAGGTGAAGACAATATCAGGTGAGAACAGCATCAGGTGAGGGCAATTTCAGGTGAGATCAATAACAGGTGAGGACAATATCAGGTGAGAACTGCATCAGGTGAGGGCAATATCAGGTGAGGTCAATATCAGGAGAAGAAAACATCATGTGAGGACAACATCAGATGAGGACAATATCAGGTGAAGACAATATCAGGTGAGGACAATATCAGGAGGGACCGCATCGGGAGAGGAAAATATCAGGTGATGTCAATGTTATAAATCTCATCATTCATCAAGAAACTACTCGTGAAATAATGCTGGACGGCCAGCTGGAGGCACTGTCCAAGGAGTATAAATACTCGGGCGTCGGCCCCAGAATCCAGGGACATTTTGTAAGACAAGGAAGTAGTGAAGTACGACTAGACCTCCATGTTCTGAAAGAAGTTGATTAAAGCCTTGTTTTATGCTGAAACCAAGTGCATAGTGAGTTTTAATACGTCAGTCAATATCAGGTGAAGACAACCTCATGTGAGGACAACAAAGAGGGAGAGATGCACAGGATGTACACAATACCTCAGACAGAGACAATCCATTAAGAGACAATAAGCAGACGTGCAGCAGCATCTACTTCCACCTTATGGATCAGAAAATGAAAAAAACCAAGGACTAATTAATAGAAAGAACTGTAACCAAGTAGTATTAACATTTATAGACAACTGAGGTGATCTTTTTTTCCCACATTTAGACACGACAAACACATATAATTCTTTAACATATCATAGTAAAAGATCAAACTTAACATGAAATCCTTATATATTTCGACCTGGAATATCCAAGGTCTACGCTCTTCGGTGCTCGACGTGAAGAGTAGGACCCCAGAGTTCATAGATGAAACTAAAGATATAGATATTATAATTTTACAGGAAACTTGGTATAAAGGAAAAGGACACACTGGCCGTCCCCAAGGGTACACAGAGCTGGTGGTCCCCTCCAATAAATTACCAGGAGTAACCCAAGGCAGAGACTCCAGAGGCATACTGATTTGGTTTAAAACAGAGCTTAAGAATTACATCAAATTTATAAAAAAGGGCGAAAACCACATGTGGCTCAAAATTGAGAGGGAGATTATCTCTAACACCCAAGATGTTTTCATTTGCGCACTCTATAACCCCCCAATGGAATCCCCATACTTTAAAGAGGACACCTTCTCCAACATTGAGGGGGAAATTATCCAATACCAGGCCCAGGGGAACGTGTTGATCTGTGGTGACCTCAATTCAAGAACTGGAGAAGAACCAGACTTCACCAATAATCAGGGAAACAATTACATATTCGGGAATAACCACTTCGACATCCCTTCCCTTCCATACAGGCATAACTGCGACAAGCAGACAAATACCAATGGAAAACAGCTCCTGCAGCTCTGTCGAAGACTGGGTCTGTACATTGTCAATGGTAGATTCATAGGAGACCTCCTAGGAAGATCGACCTACTGCTCACCTCTTGGCTGCAGCACCGTAGACTATATGATTATGGACTTGGACCCATCCTCTTTCAGAGCATTCACAGTCAAACCACAAACAACACTGTCAGATCACAGTCAAATTACTATGTATCTTAAAAAGACAGAAACAAACAACACAGAAACACAACCCAGTAAACTGTACAACACCAAAAAATCATACAGATGGGCCAAAAACGACACGGAAAAATACCAGAAAGCAATTAGCAATGAATCAACTCAAGCTCTCTTGGACACCTTTCTGGATAACATATACACTCGCAATAAAGAAGGCGTAAACCGGGCAGTGAATAACCTAAACAATATTTTTGATAATTTGGCAACAAGGTCAAACTTGAAAGCTCGCAAGAACAAACCCAAAACAAAAAACTATGGAAAATGGTTTGACCCAGATTGCCATAACATGAGGAAAAAACTTAGAAAAACATCAAACCAAAAACACAGGCATCCAGAAAACGAGGAATTACGCCTTACTTATTGTCAGATGCTAACACAGTACAGAAACACACTCAGGTGAGGACAATATCAGGGGAAGACAACAACAGGTGAGGACAACATCAGGTGAGGACAACATCAGGTGAGGATAATATCAGGTGAAGACAATGTCAGGTGAGAACAGCATCAGGTGAGGGCAATATCCGGTGAGTTCAATATCAGGTGAGGACAATAACAGGTGAGGACAACATTGGCTGAGGACAATATCAGGTGAAGATAATATCAGGTGACGACTCTTTCAGGTGAGGACAGCATCAGGTGAGGACAATATCAGGTGAAGACAATAGCAGTTGAGGACTCTATCAGGTGACGACTGCATCGGGTGAGGACAATATCAGGTGAGGATAGCATTGGGTGAGAACAATATCAGGTGAAGATAATATCAGGTGAGGAATCTTTCAGGTGAGGACAGCATCAGGTGAGGACAATATCAGGTGAAGACAATAGCAGTTGAGGACTCTATCAGGTGACGACTGCATCGGGTGAGGACAATATCAGGTGAGGATAGCATTGGGTGAGAACAATATCAGGTGAAGATAATATCAGGTGAGGACTCTTTCAGGTGAGGACAGCATCAGGTGAGGACAATATCAGGTGAAGACAATAGCAGGTGAGGACTCTATCAGGTGAGAACAGCATCGGGTGAGGACAATATCAGGTGAGGACAGCATTGGGTGAGGACAGTATCAGGTGAAGTCAACATGACGTAAGGACAACATCAGGTGAGGACAATATCAGGAGAGGACAATATCAGGTGAAGACAACATCAGGTGAGGACAACATCAGGTGAGGACAATATCAGTTGAGAACAGCATCAGGTGAGGGCAATATCAGGTGATGTCAATATCAGGTGAAGACAACATCATGTGAGGCGACACCAGGTGAGAACAATATCAGGCGAAGACAATATCAGGTGAGGTCTATATCAGGTGAAGACAGCACGAAGTGAGGACGACCCCAGGTGAGGACAACATCAGGTGAGGACAATATCAGGTGAAGACTATATCGCTGGATGGTCAGCTGGTGGCACCAACCAAGGTGGTTAAATACTCGGGCGACGGCCCCAGCATCCTAGGACATTTCGTAAGACAAGGAATTGGTGAAGTACAACTAGACCTCCATGTTCTGAAACAAGTTGATTAAAGCCTTGCTTTATGTTCAAACCAAGTGTGTGGTGAGTATTAATAAGTCAGTCAATATCAGGTGAGGACATCATTATGTGAGGACAACATCAGGTGAGGACAATAGCAAGTGAAGACAATACCAGGTGAGGACAACTTCAGGTGAGGACAACCTCAGCTGAGAACAATATCAGGTGAAGACAATATCAGGTGAGGACAATATCAGGCGAGGACAGCATTGGGTGAGGACAATATAAGGTGAAGACAATATCAGGTGAGGACTATATCAGGCGAGGACAGCATCGGGAGAGGATAAAATCCGGTGAAGACAACATCATGTGAGGACAACATCAGGTGAGGACAACATCAGGTGAAGACAATATCAGGTGAGGACAATATCAGGCGAGGACAGCATCGGGTGAGGAAATTATCAGGTGAAGACAACATCATGTGAGGACAACATCAGGTGAGGACAATATCAGGTGAAGACATTATCAGGTGAGGTCAATATCAAGTGAAGACAACACTAGGTGAGGACAACATCAGGTGAGAACAATATCAGCTGAGAACAATATCAGGTGAAGACAATATCAGGTGAGGACAGCATCGGGTAAGGGCAGCATTGGGTGAGGACAATATCAGGTGAAGACAATATCAGGTGAGGACAATATCAGGCGAGGACAGCATCGGGTGAGGAAAATATCAGGTGAAGACAACATCATGTGAGGACAACATCAGGTGCGGACAATATCAGGTGAAGAACTTATCAAGTGAGGTCAATATCAAGTGAAGACAACACTAGGTGAGGACAACATCAGGTGAGAACAATATCAGCTGAGAACAATATCAGGTGAAGACAATATCAGGCGAGGACAGCATCGGGTAAGGACAGCATTGGGTGAGGACAATATCAGGTGACAACAATATCAGGTGAAGACAATATCAGGTGAAGGCAATAGCAGGTGAGGACAATATCATATGAGCTCAATATCAGGTGAAGACAACTTCAGGTGAGGACAACATCAGGTGAGGACAATATCAGGTGAGGACAACATTGGGGTGAGGACAATATCAGGTGAGGAAAGCATCAGGTGAGGACAATATCATCTGAGGTCACTATCAGGTGAAGACAACATCATGTGAGGACAACATCAGGTGAGGACAATATCAGGTGAAGACAATATCAGGTGAGGTCAATATCAGGTGAAGACAATACCAGGTGAGAACAACATCAGGTGAGGACATTATCAGGTGAGGACAATATCAGGTGAGAACAGCATCAGCTGAGGGCAATATCAGGTGAGTTCAATATCAGGTGAGGACAATATCAGGTGAGGACAACATCAGGTGAGGACAATATCAGGTGAGGACAATATCAGGTGAGGAGAATATCATGTGAGGACAACATTGGGTGAGGACTATATCAGGTGAGGACAATATTGGGTGAGGAAAATATCAGGCCAGGACAGCATCGGGTGAGGACAATATCAGGTGAAGTCAATATCAGGTGAAGACTACATCATGTGAGACAACATCAAGTGAGGACAATATCAGGTGAAGACAATATCAGGTGAGGTCAATATCAATTGAAGTCAACACCAAGTGAGGACAACATCAGGTGAGGACAATATCAAGTGCGGACAATATCAGGTGAGAAGTGCATCAGGCGAGGTCATAATCAGGTGAGTTCAATATCAGGTGAGGACAATATCAGGTGAGGACAACATCAGGTGAGGACAACACCAGGTGAGGACAACACCAGGTGAGGACAATATCAGGTGACAAAAGCATCAGGTGAGGACAATATCAGCTGAGGTCACTATCAGATGAAGACAACATCATGTGAGGACAATTTCAGGTGAAGACAATATCAGGTGAGAACAGCATCAGGTGAGGTCAATATCAGGTGAGTTCAATATCAGGTTAGGACTATATCAGGCGAGCACAACATCAGGTTAGGAGAATATCGGGTGAGGACAATATCAGCTGAGGACAATATCAGTTGAGGACAACATTGAGTGAGGACAATATCAGGAGAGAACAACATCAGGTGAGGACAAAATCAGGTGAACACAATATAAAATGAGGACAGCATCAGGTGAGGACAACATCAGGTGAGGAGAATAGCAGCTGAGGACAACATTGGGTTGAGGACAATATCAGGAGTGAACAACATCAGGTGAGGACAATATCAGGTGAACACAATATCAGGTGAGGACAGCATCAGGTGAGGACAATATCAGGTGAAGGCAACACCAGGTGAGGACAACATCAGGTGAGGACAACATCAGGTGAGGGCAATATCAGGTGAAGACAATATCAGCTGAGAACAGCATCAGGCGAAGGCAATATCAGGTGAGTTCAATATCAGGAGAAGACAATATCAGGTGAGGACACTATCAGGTGAGGAGAATATCAGTTGAGGACAACATTGGGTAAGGACAACATTGGGTGAGGACAATATCAGATGAGGACAACAGTCGGTGAGGACAATATCAGGTGATGAAAATATCAGGTGAAGACAACATCATGTGGGGGCACTATCAGGTGAGGACCACATCAGCTGAAGACAATATTTGGTGAGGTCAATATCAGGTGAAGACAACAGCAGGTGAGGACAACATCAGGTGAGGATAACATCAGGTGAGGACAATATCAGGTGAGAACAATAGCAGGTGAGGTCAATATCAGGTGAAGACAACTTCATGTGAGGACAACATCAGATGAGGACATCATCAGGTGAAGACAACACCAGGTGAGGTCAATATCAGGTGAAGACAACACCAGGTGAGGACAATATCAGGTGAGGACAATATCAGGTGAGAACAGCATCAGGTGAGGACAATAGCAAGTGAAGACAATATCAGGTGAGGTCAATATCAGGTAAAGACAACATCTTGTGAGGACAACATCAGGTGAGGACAATATCAGGTGAAGGCAATATCAGGTAAGGGCAATATCAGGTGAGGACAGCATCGGGTGAGGATAATATCAGGTGAGGTCAATGTTATAAATCTCATTATTCATCAAGAAAGAACTTGTGAAATAACGCTGGTTGGCCAGCTGGTGGTGCCGTCCCAGGAGTATAAAAACTCGGGCGTCGGCCCCAGCATCCAGGGACATTTTGTATGACAAGGCTCTAGTGAAGTACAAATAGACCTCCATGTTCTGAAACAAGTTGATTAAAGCCTTGCCTTATGCTCAAACCAAGTGTGTAGTGAGTTTTAATACGTCAGTCAGTATCACGTGAAGACAACATCATGTGAGGACAACATCAGGTGAGGACAATATCAGCTGAAGACAACACCAGGTTAGGACAATATCAGGTGAGGACAATATCAGGCGAGCACAGAATTGGGTGAGAACAATATCAGGTGAGAACAATATCAGGTGAAGACAATATCAGGTGAGCACAACATCAGGTGAGGACAACATCAGGTGAGGCCAACATCAGATGAAGACAATATTAGGCGAGGACAGCATTGGGTGAGGACAATATCAGGTGAAGACAACATCTGTGAGGACAATATAAGAAGAGGACAATATCAGGTGAAGACAATATCAGATGACGTCACTATCAGGTGAAGACAACACAAGGTGAGGACAATATCAGATGAGCTCAATATCAGTTGAAGACAACATCTGGTGAGGGCAATATCAGGTGAAGGCAAGATCAGGTGAAGACAATATTGGGATGAGGACAATATCAGGCAAGGAAAGCATCGGGTGAGGACAATATCAGGTGAGTAAAGCATCAGGTGAGGACAATATAAGGTGAGTTCAATGTCAGGTGAAGACAACATCATGTGAGGACACCATCAGGTGAGGGCAATATCAGGTGAGGACAATATCAGGTGAGGACAACATTGGGGTGAGGAAAATATCAGGCAAGGACAACATCGGGTGAGGACATTATAAGGTGAGTAAAGCATCAGGTAAGGACAATATCAGGTGAGGTCAATATCAGGTGAAGACAACATCATGTGAGGACACCATCAGGTGAGGACAATATCGGGTGAGGACAATATCAGGTAATGACCATATCAGGTGAGGACAATATCAGGTGAGGACCACATTGGGTGAGGACAATATCAGGTGAGGACAGCATCAGGTGAGGACAATATCAGATGAGGTCAATATTAGGTAGGTGAATACTACATTGTCTGAGGACAACATCAGGTGAGGACAATATCAGGTGAAGAAAATATCAGGTGAGGTCAATATCAGGTGAAGACAACACCAGGTGAGTTCAATATCAGGTGAGAACAATATCAGTTGAGGAGAACATCAGGTGATGACAATATCTTGTGAGGACAACATTAGGTGAGGACAATATCGGGTGAGGACAGCATCAGGTGAGGACAATATCAGGTGAGGACACCATCAGTTGAGAACAATATCAGGCGAAGACAATATCAGGTGAGGGCAAAATCAGGTGAGAACAGCATCAGGTGAGTTCAATATCAGGTGAGTTCAATATCAGGTGAGGACCATATCGGGTGAGGACAGCATCAGGTGAGGACCAAATCAGGTGAGAATAGCATCAGGTGAGTTCAATATCAGGTGAGTTCAATATCAGGTGAGAACAATATCAGGTGAGGACAACATCAGTTGAGGACAATATCGGGTGAGGACAACATCAGGTGAGGACAATATCAGGTGAGGAAAACATCAGGTGAGAACAATATCAGGCAAAGACAATATCAGGTGAGGACAATATCCGGCGAGCACAGCATTGGGTGAGGACAATATCAGGTGAGAACACTATCAGGTGAAGACAATATCAGGTGAGCACAGCATCAGGTGAGAGCAACATCAGGTGAGGCCAACAACAGGTGAAGACAACATCAGGCGAGGCCAGCATCGGGTGAGGACAATATCAGGTCCGTAAAGCATCAGGTGAGGACAATATAAGGTGAGTTCAAGGTCAGGTGAAGACAACATCATGTGAGGACAACATCAGGTGAGGACAATATCAGGTGAAGACAATCTCAGGTGATGTCAATATCAGCTGAAGACAACACCAGTTGAGGACAAAATCAAGTGAGGACAATGTCAGGTGAGGCCAATATCAGGTGAGAACAGCATCAGGTTAGGGCAATATCATGTGAGGACAACATCAGGTGAGGACAAAATCAGGTGAGGACAATATCAAGTGAGGACAATATCAGGTGAGGACAACATTGGTTGAGGACAATATCAGGTGAAGGCAACATCAGGTGACGACAATATCAGGTGAGGACAATATCAGGTGAAGACATCATCATGTGAGGACAATATCAGGTGAGGACAATATCGAGTGAGGACAATATCAGGTGACGAACATATCAGGTGATGACAACATTGGGTGAGGGCTATCTAAGGTGAGGAAAACATTGGGTGAGGACAAAATCAGGCAAGGACCGCATCGGGTGAGGACAATATCAGGTGAGGACAATATCAGATGAGGTCAATATCGGGTGAATGCTACATCATCTGAGGACAACAGCAGGTGAGGAAAATATCAGGTGAACAAATATCAGGTGAGGTCAATTTCAGGTGAAGACAACACCAGGTGAGTTCACTATCAGGTGAGAACAATATTAGGTGAGGACAACATTATGTGAGGACAATATCATGTGAGGACAACATCAGGTGAGGACAATATCGGGTGAGGACAGCATCAGGTGAGATCAATATCAGGTGAGGACAATATCAGGTGAGGACAACATCAGGTGAGGACAATATCAGGTGAGGACAATATCAGGTGAGGAGAATATCAGATGAGGACAACATTGAGTGAGGACTATATCAGGTGAGGACAATATTGGGTGAGGATAATATCAGGCCAGGACAGCATCGGGTGAGGACAATATCAGGTGAAGTCAATGTCAGGTGAAGACTACATCACGTGAGACAACATCAAGTGAGGACAATATCAGGTGAAGACAATATCAGGTGAGGTCAATATCAATTGAAGTCAACACCAAGTGAGGACAACATCAGCTGAGGACAATATTAAGTGAGGACAATATCAGGTGAGAAGTGCATAAGGCGAGGTCATAATCAGGTGAGTTCAATATCAGGTGAGGACAATATCAGGTGAGGACAACATCAGGTGAGGACAACACCAGGTGAGGACAACACTAGGTGAGGACAACACCAGGTGAGGACATTATCAGGTGACAAAAGCATCAGGTGAGGACAATATCAGCTGAGGTCACTATCAGATGAAGACAACATCATGTGAGGACAATTTCAGGTGAAGACAATATCAGGTGAGAACAGCATCAGGTGAGGTCAATATCAGGTTAGGACTATATCAGGCGAGCACAACATCAGGTTAGGAGAATATCGGGTGAGGACAATATCAGCTGAGGACAATATCAGTTGAGGACAACATTGAGTGAGGACAATATCAGGAGAGAACAACATCAGGTGAGGACAATATCAGGTGAACACAATATAAAATGAGGACAGCATCAGGTGAGGACAACATCAGGTGAGGACAATATCAGCTGAGGACAACATTGGGTTGAGGAAAATATCAGGAGAGAACAACATGAGGTGAGGACAATATCAGGTGAACACAATATCAGGTGAGGACAGCATCAGGTGAGGACAATATCAGGTGAAGGCAACATCAGGTGAGGACAACATCAGGTGAGGACAACATCAGGTGAGGGCAATATCAGGTGAGTTCAATACCAGGAGAAGACAATATCAGGTGAGGACACTATCAGGTGAGAACAGCATCAGGTGAAGGCAATATCAGGTGAGTTCAATACCAGGAGAAGACAATATCAGGTGAGGACACTATCAGGTGAGGACAATAACAGTTGAGGACAACATTGGGTAAGGACAACATTGGGTGAGGACAATATCAGATGAGGACAACAGTTGGAGAGGACAATATCAGGTGATGAAAATATCAGGTGAATACAACATCATGTGGGGGCACTATCAGGTGAGGACCACATCAGGTGAAGACCATATTGGGTGAGGTCAATATCAGGTGAAGACAACAGCAGGTGAGGACAACATCAGGTGAGGATAACATCAGGTGAGGACAATATCAGGTGAGAACAATATCAGGTGAGGTCAATATCAGGTGAAGACAACTTCATGTTAGGACAACATCAGATGAGGACAACATCAGGAGAAGACAACACCAGGTGAGGTCAATATCAGGTGAAGACAACACCAGGTGAGGACAATATCAGGTGAGGACAATATCAGGTGAGAACAGCATCAGGTGAGGACAATAGCAGGTGAAGACAATATCAGGTGAGGTCAATATCAGGTAAAGACAACATCTTGTGAGGACAACATCAGGTGAGGACAATATCAGGTGAAGGCAATATCAGGTAAGGGCAATATCAGGTGAGGACAGCATCGGGTGAGGATAATATCAGGTGAGGTCAATGTTATATATCTCATCATTCATCAAGAAAGAACTTGTGAAATAATGCTGGATGGCCAGCTGGTGGTGCCGTCCCAGGAGTATAAAAACTCAGGCGTCGGCCCCAGCATCCAGGGACATTTTGTATGACAAGGCTCTAGTGAAGTACAAATAGACCGCCATGTTCTGAAACAAGTTGATTAAAGCCTTGCCTTATGCTCAAACCAAGTGCGTAGTGAGTTTTAATACATCAGTCAATATCACGTGAAGACAACATCATGTGAGGACAACATCAGGTGAGGACAATATCAGGTGAAGGCAACACCAGGTGAGGACAATATCAGGTGAGGACAATATCAGGCGAGCACAGAATTGGGTGAGAACAATATCAGGTGAGAACAATATCAGGTGAAGACAATATCAGGTGAGCACAACATCAGGTGAGGACAACCTCAGGTGAGGCCAACATCAGATGAAGACAATATTAGGAGAGGACAGCATTGGGTGAGGACAATATCAGGTGAAGACAACATCTGTGAGGACAATATAAGAAGAGGACAATATCAGGTGAAGACAATATCAGGTGACGTCACTATCAGGTGAAGACAACACCAGGTGAGGACAATATCAGATGAGCTCAATATCAGTTGAAGACAACATCTGGTGAGGACAATATCAGGTAGGCAAGATCAGGTGAAGAAAATATTGGGGTGAGGACAATATCAGGCAAGGACAGCATCGGGTGAGGACAATATTAGGTGAGTAAAGCATCATGTGAGGACACCATCAGGTGAGGGCAATATCAGGTGAGGACAATATCAGCTGAGGAGAACATTGGGGTGAGGACAATATCAGGCAAGGACAACATCGAGTGAGGACAATATAAGGTGAGTAAAGCATCAGGTAAGGACAATATCAGGTGAGGTCAATATCAGGTGAAGACAACATCATGTGAGGACACCACAGGTGAGGACAATATCGGGTGAGGACAATATCAGGTGATGACCATATCAGGTGAGGACAACATTGGGTGAGGGATATATAAAGTGACGACAACATTGGGTGAGGACAATATCAGGCAATGACAGCATCGGGTGAGGACAATATCAGGTGAGGACAATATCAGGTGAGGACCACATTGGGTGAGGACAATATCAGGTGAGGACAGCATCAGGTGAGGACAATATCAGATGAGGTCAATATTAGGTAGGTGAATACTACATTGTCTGAGGACAACATCAGGTGAGGACAATATCAGGTGAAGAAAATATCAGGTGAGGTCAATATCAGGTGAAGACAACACCAGGTGAGTTCAATATCAGGTGAGAACAATATCAGGTGAGGAGAACATCAGGTGACGACAATATCTTGTGAGGACAACATTAGGTGAGGACAATATCGGGTGAGGACAGCATCAGGTGAGGACAATATCAGGTGAGGACACCATCAGGTGAGAACAATATCAGGCGAAGACAATATCTGGTGAGGACAAAATCAGGTGAGAACAGCATTAGGTGAGTTCAATATCAGGTGAGTTCAATATCAGGTGAGGACAATATCGGGGGAGGACAGCTTCAGGTGAGGACAAAATCAGGTGAGAGTAGCATCAGGTGAATTCAATATCAGGTGAGTTCAATATCAGGTGAGAACAATATCAGGTGAGGACAACATCAGTTGAGGACAATATTGGGTGAGGACAGCATCAGGTGAGTACAATATCAGGTGAGGATACATCAGGTGAGAACAATATCAGGCAAAGACAATATCAGGTGAGGACAATATCCGGCGAGCACAGCATTGGGTGAGGACAATATCAGGTGAGAACACTATCAGGTGAAGACAATATCAGGTGAGCACAGCATCAGGTGAGGACAACATCAGGTGAGGCCAACATCAGGTGAAGACAACATCAGGCGAGGCCAGCATCGGGTGAGGACAATATCAGGTGCGTAAAGCATCAGGTGAGGACAATATAAGGTGAGTTCAATGTCAGGTGAAGACAACATCATGTGAGGACAACATCAGGTGAGGACAATATCAGGTGAAGACAATATCACGTGATGTCAATATCAGCTGAAGACAACACCAGTTGAGGACAAAATCAAGTGAGGACAATGTCAGGTGAGGCCAATATCAGGTGAGAACAGCATCAGGTTAGGGCAATATCAGGTGAGGACAACATCAGGTGAGGACAAAATCAGTTGAGGACAATATCAGGTGAGGACAACATCAGGTGAAGACAACATCATGTGAGGACAATATCAGGTGAGGACAACATCGGGTGAGGACATTATCAGGTGAGAAAGCATCAGGTGAGGACAATATCAGGTGAGGTCAATATCAGGTGAAGACAATATCATGTGAGGACACCATCAGGTGAGGACAATATCGAGTGAGGACAATATCAGGTGACGACCATATCAGGTGAGGACAACATTGGTTGAGGGCTATCTAAGGTGAGGAAAACATTGGGTGGGGACAAAATCAGGCAAGGACAGCATCTGGTGAGGACAATATCAGGTGAGGACAATATCATTTGAGGACAACATCAGTTGAGGACAACATTGGGTGAGGACAATATCAGGCAAGGACAGCATTGGGTGAGGACAATATCAGGTGAAGACAACATCATGTGATGACAACATCAGGTGAGGACAATATCAGGTGATGACAACATCATTTGAGGACAACATCAGTTGAGGACAACATTGGGTGAGGACAATATCAGGCAAGGACAGCATTGGGTGAGGACAATATCAGGTGAAGACAACATCATGTGATGACAACATCAGGTGAGGACAATATCAGGTGAAGACAATATCAGGTGAGGACAACATTGGGTGAGGACAATATCAGGTGAGGACATCATTGGGTGAGGACAATATCAGGTGAGGACAACATTGGGTGAGGACAATATCAGGTGAGGACAACATTGGGTGAGGACAATATCAGTTCAAGACAACATCATGTGATGACAACATCAGGTGAGGACAATATCAGGTAAGGGCAGTATCAGTTGAAGACCACACCAGGTGAGGACAACATCAGGTGAGGGCAATATCAGGTGAGGTCAATATCTGGTGAGGACAATATCAGGTGAGAACAGCATCATGTGAAGACAATATCATGTGAGGACAATACCAGATGAGGACAGCATCGGGTGAGGAAATATCAGGTGGGAACAGCATCAGGTGAAGCAAATATCAGGAGAAGACTATATCAGGTGAGAACAACATTGGGTGAGGAAAATATCATGTGAGGACAACATCAGGTGAGGAAAATATCCATTGAGGACAACATTGGGTGAGGACAATATCAGGTGAAGACTACATCAGGTGAGGCCAATATCAGGTGAGGTCACTATCAGGTGAAGACAACATCAGGTGAGGTCCATATCAGGTGAGGACTATATCTGGTGAAGACAATATCAGGTGAGGTCCATATCAGGTGTAGACAACAGCAGGTGAGGACAATACTAGGTGAGGACAACATCAGGTGAGAACAATATCAGGTGAAGACAATATCAGATGAGGACAATATCAGGTGAGGACAGCATCGGGTGAGGACAATATCAGGTGAGAACAATATCAGGTGAACACAATATCAGGTGAAGACAATATCAGGTGAGGACAATATCAGGTGAGTTCAATATCAGGTGAAGACAATATCAGGTGAGGACAACATCAGGTGAGGACAATATCAGATGAGAACAATATCAGGTGAGGACAACATTGTGGTGAGGATAATATCAGGCAAGGACAGCATCGGGTGAGGACAATATAAGGTGAGTTCAATATCAGGCGAAGACAACATCAGGTGAGGAGAACATCAGTTGAGTACAAAATCGGGTGAGGACAATATCAGGTGAGGGCAATATCAGGTGAGGGCAATATCAGGTGAGGACAGCATCAGGTGAGGACAATATCAGGTGAGGACAATATTGGGTGAGGATAATATCAGGTGAGGACAACATTGGGTGAGGACAATATCAGGTGAAGACAACATCATGTGATGACAACATCAGGTGAGGACAATATCAGGTGAGGACAGTATCAGGTGAAGACCACACCAGGTGAGGACAACATCAGGTGAGGGCAATATCAGGTGAGGTCAATATCAGGTGAGGACAACATTGGGTGAGGACAATATCAGGTGAAGAGAACATCATGTGCGGACAACATCAGGCGAGGACAATATCAGGTGATGACTGTGGTAAACCACTGTTTGTATTCCACTGTGTACATGTCTGTACATGCCTCGGCTGACTCCTCCCACGAGTCCAGGTATAAAGGTGACTGCTCCACAGTCCCTCTGTATTCTGGACTGGTCGACCACTCAAGGCACACCTTCATTCTCTTGTTAATAAAAGCCTGTTAGTTACTCACTTAACCTCAGTCTTTTGAGTAATTGATAGTGCATCAATTTTATTAACAAGATTTTTTATAATGGAGAAGATCCTCACACCAGCATGCCTGGACTTAGACCATTGGGAGGCGGACGCATCCACCAAGTTTGCTCACTGGCTTAAGTGCTTTGATAAATTCCTGATCACCTCCGCTGCAACGGTCAAATCGGATGAGGACAAACTGGATGTCCTGATCTCCAAAGTGAACCACCGAACGTACTCGGTCATCCAGGACACGACCTCGTACACGGCTGCTCTCAAGCTCCTCAAGGACCAGTACACATGCCCAGTGAACAAGGTGTACGCCAGGCACCTCCTGGGGAGTCGTAAACAACAACCTGGGGAATCGACCGAGGAATACCTTTAGGCACTGTCTGTGCTTGGCCGGGCCTGTGGTTGTAAGGATGTAAAGGCTGCCGTGTACACAGAGGAACTTATCCGGGACGCTTTTGTGGTGGGCCACAGGTCCAATTACACCCGACAGCGACTGTTGGAGCAGAGTGACCTCGACCTCAACAAGGCCTCTGAACTCGCACTATCATTGGACGCAGCCTACCGGAGCATGGATGCCTACTCCTCTGCACCATGGTCGCCGCGGGGAACGACAGCCTGGGACATGGTAGGACTGTCTCATAACGCCGTGCCACCCCAACCACAACCCAGCAACGGCCCAACTACTGCAGCAGTGTCCCAAGGCCTGAAATGCTACTTCTGCAGCCAGGCCAAACACCCCAGAGTGCGCTGCCCAGTGAAAAATGAGGTGAGGACAACATCAGGTGAGGACAATATTAGGTGAGGACAACATTGGGTTGAGGACAATATCAGGTGAGGAAAGCATCAGGTGAGGACAATATCCGGTGAGGTCACTATCAGGTGAAGACAACATCACGTGAGGACAACGCCAGGTGAGGACAATATCAGGTGAAGACAATAACAGGTGAGGTCAATATCAGGTGAAGACAGCACCAGGTGAGGACAACATCAGGTGAGGACATTATCAGGTGAAGACAATAGCAGGTGAGAACAGCATTTGCTGAGGGCAATATCAGGTGAGTTCAATATCAGGTGAGGATAATATCAGGTGAGGACAATATCAGGTGATTTCAATATCAGGTGAAGACAATAGCAGGTGAGGACAATATCAGGTGAGGACAATATCAGGTGAGAACAATATCAGGTGAGGACAACATTGTGGTGAGGATAATATCAGGCAAGGACAGCATCGGTTGAGGACAATATCAGGTGAGTTCAGTATCAGGTGAAGACAACATCATGTGAGGACAACATCAGGAGAGGACAAAATCGGGTGTGGACAATATCAGGTGAGGACAACATCATGTGTGGGCAATATCAGGTGAGGACAGCATCAGTTGAGGACAATATCAGGTGAGGTCAATATCAGGTGAAGACAACAGCAGGTGAGGACAATATCAGGTGAGGACAACATCAGGTGATGAACAATATCAGGTGAAGACAACATCATGTGAGGACAACATCAGGTGAGGACAACATCAGGTGAGGAAAATATCAGGCGAGGACAATATCGGGTGAGGACAATATCAGGTGAGGTCAATATCAGGTGAGGACAAGATTGGGGTGAGGACAATATCAGGTGGGGAAAGCATCAGGTGAGGACAATATCAGGTGAGGTCACTATCAGTTGAAGATAACATCATGTGAGGACAACGTCAGGTGAGGACAATATCAGGTGAAGAAATCATCAGGTGAGGTCAATATCAGGTGAAGACAACACCAGGTGAGGACAACATCAGGTGAGGACATTATCAGGTGAGGACAATATCAGGTAAGAACAGCATCATCTGAGGGCAATATCATGTGTGTTCAATATCAGGTGAGGACAATATCAGATGAGGACAACATCAGGTGAAGACACTATCAGGTGAAGACAACAGCAGGTGAGGACAATATCAGGTGAGGACAACATCAGGTGAAAACAATATCAGGTGAAGACAATATCAGATGAGGACAATATCAGGCGAGGACAGCATCGGTAAGGAAAATATCAGGGGAGAACAATATCAGGTGATAACAATATCAGGTGAAGACAATATCAGGTTTGGACAATATCAGGTGAGTTCAATATCAGGTGAAGACAATATCAGGTGAGGACAACGTCAGGTGAGGACAATATCTGGTGAGAACAATATCAGGTGAGGACAACATTGTGGTGAGGACAGAATCGGGTGAGGACAGTATAAGGTGAGTTCAATATCAGGCAAAGACAACATCATGTGAGGACAACATCAGGTGAGGACAATATCAGGTGAAGACAACATCAGGTGAGGAATACATCAGGTGAGCACAATATCAGATGAGAGAAGCATCAGGTGAGATCTATATCAGGTTAGTTCAATATCAGGTGAGTACAGCATCAGGTGAGGACAAAATGAGGTGAGGACAATATCGGATGGGTACAATATCAGGTGAGGACAACATCATGTGAGGACAACATCAGGTGAGGACATTATCAGATGAGTTCAACAGCAGGTGAAGACAACATCATTTGAGGACAACATCAGTTGAGGACAACATTGGGTGAGGACAATATCAGGCAAGGACAGCATTGGGTGAGGACAATATCAGGTGAAGACTACATCATGTGATGACAACATCAGGTGAGGACAATATCAGGTGAAGACAATATCAGGTGAGGACAATATCAGGTGAGGACAACATTGGGTGAGGACAATATCAGGTGAGGACAACATTGGGTGAGGACAATATCAGGTGAGGACAATATCAGGTGATGACAACATCAGGTGAGGACAACATCAGGTGAGGACAATATCAGGTGAGGACAATATTGGGATGAGGACAATATCAGGTGAGGAAATCATCAGGTGAGGCCAATATCAGGTGAGGTCACTATCAGGTGAAGACAACATCAGGTGAGGTCAATATCAGGTGAGGACTATATATGGTGAAGACAATATCAGGTAAGGTCCATATCAGGTGTAGACAACAGCAGGTGAGGACAATACTAGGTGAGGACAACATCAGGTGAGAACAATATCAGGTGAAGACAATATCAGATGAGGACAATATCAGGTGAGGGCAGCATCGGGTGAGGACAATATCAGGTGAGAACAATATCAGGTGAACACAATATCAGGTGAAGACAATATCAGGTGAGGACAATATCAGGTGAGTTCAATATCAGGTGAAGACAATATCAGGTGAGGACAACATCAGGTGAGGACAATATCAGATGAGAACAATATCAGGTGAGGACAACATTGTGGTGAGGATAATATCAGGCAAGGACAGCATCGGGTGAGGACAATATAAGGTGAGTTCAATATCAGGCGAAGACAACATCAGGTGAGGACAACATCAGTTGAGTGCAAAATCGGGTGAGGACAATATCAGGTGAGGGCAATATCAGGTGAGGGCAATATCAGGTGAGGACAGCATCAGGTGAGGACAATATCAGGTGAGGACAATATTGGGTGAGGATAATATCAGGTGAGGACAACATTGGGTGAGGACAATATCAGGTGAGGACAGTATCAGGTGAAGACCACACAAGGTGAAGACAACATCAGGTGAGGGCAATATCAGGTGAGGTCAATATCAGGTGAGGACAATATCAGGTGAGAACAGCATCATGTGAAGACAATATCATGTGAGGAAAATATCAGGAGAGGAGAGCATCGGGTAAGGACAATATCAGGTGGGAACAATATCAGGTGAAGCAAATATCAGGTGAAGACTATATCAGGTGAGAGCAATATTGGGTGAGGACAATATTATGGGAGGACAACCTCAGGTGAGGACAATATCATGTGAGCACAATATCAGGCGAGGACAATATCAGGTGCTGACAACATCAGGTGAGGACAACATCAGGTGAGGACAATGTCAGGTGTGGACAATATTGGGGTGAGGACAATATCAGGTGAGGAAAGCATCAGGTGAGGACAATAACAGGTGAGGTCACTATCAGGTGAAGACAACATCAGGTGAGGTCAATTTCAGGTGAGGACAATATCAGGTGAAGACAATATCAGGTGAGGTCCATATCAGGTGAAGACAACAGCAGGTGAGGACAATAACAGGTGAGGACAACATCAGGTGAGAACAATATCAGGTGAAGACAATATCAGATGAGGACAATATCAGGTGAGGACAGCATCGGGTGAGGACAATATAAGGTGAGAACAATATCAGGTGAACACAATATCAGGTGAAGACAATATCAGGTGAGGACAACATCAGGTGAGTTCAATAACATGTGAAGACAATATCAGGTGAGGAGAACATCAGGTGAGGACAATATCAGATGAGAACAATATCAGGTGAGGTCAACATTGTGGTGAGGATAATATCAGTCGAGGAGCGCATCGGGTGAGGACAATATAAGCTGAATTCAATATCAGGTGAAGACAACATCAGGTGAGGACAACATCAGTTGAGCACAAAATCGGTTGAGGACAATATCAGGTGAGGGCAACATCAGGTGTGGGCAATATCAGGTGAGGACAGCATCAGGTGAGGACAATATCAGATGAGGACAATATTGGGTGAGGACAATATCACGTGAGGACAACATTGGGTGAGGACAATATCAGGTGAAGACAACATCATGTGATGACAACATCAGGTGAGGACAATATCAGGTGAGGACAGTATCAGGTGAAGACCACACCAGGTGAGGACAATATCAGGTGAGGGCAATATCAGGTGAGTTCAATATCAGGTGAGGACAATATCAGGTGAGAACAGCATCATGTGAAGACAATATCATGTGAGGAAAATATCAGGTGAGGAGAGCATTGGGTAAGAACAATATCAGGTGGGAACAATATCAGGTGAAGCAAACATTAGGTGAAGACTATATCAGGTGAGAACAATATTGGGTGAGGCAATATCATGTGAGGACAACATCACGTGAGGACAATATCATGTGAGCACAACATCAGGCGAGGACAATATCAAGTACTGACAACATCAGGTGAGGACAACATCAGGTGAGGACAATATTAGGTGAGGACAACATTGGGGTGAGGACAATACCAGGTGAGGAAAGCATCAGGTGAGGACAATGTCAGATAAGGAAAATATTGGGTGAGGACAATATCAGGTGAGGACAACATTGGGTGTGGACAATATCAGGTGAAGACAACATCATGTGATGACAACATCAGGTGAGGACAATATCAGGTGAGGACAGTATCAGGTGAAGACCACACCAGGTGAGGACAACATCAGGTGAGGGCAATATCAGGTGAGGTCAATATCAGGTGAGGACAATATCAGGTGAGAACAGCATCATGTGAAGACAATATCATGTGAGGAAAATATCAGGTGAGGAGAGAATTGGGTAAGGACAATATCAGGTGGGAACAATATCAGGTGACGCAAACATCAGGTGAAGACTATATCAGGTGAGAACAATATTGGGTGAGGACAATATCATGTGAGGACAACATCAGGTGAGGACAATATCATGTGAGCACAACATCAGGCGAAGACAATATCAGGTGCTGACAACATCAGGTGAGGACAACATCAGGTGAGGACAATATTAGGTGAGGACAACATTGGGGTGAGGACAATATCAGGTGAGGAATGCATCAGGTGAGGACAATGTCTGGTGAGGTCACTATCAGGTGAAGACAACATCATGTGAGGACAATGTCAGGTGAGGAGAATATCTGGTGAAGACAATAACAGGTGAGATCAATATGAGGTGAAGACAACACCAGGCGAGGACAACATCAGGTGAGCACATTAACAGGTGAGGACATTATCAGGTGAGAACAGCATCAGCTGAGGGCAATATCAGGTGAGTTCAATATCAGGTGAGGATAATATCAGGTGAGGACAATATCAGATGATTTCAATATCAGGTGAAGAAAATATCCAGTGAGGACAACATCAGGTGAGGACAATACCAGGTGAGAACAATATCAGGTGAGTACAACATTGTGGTGAGGATAATATCATGCAAGAACAGCATCGGGTGAGGACAATATAAGGTGAGCTCAATATCAGGTGAAGACAACATCATGTGAGGACAACATCAGGTGAGGACAAAATAGGGTGAGGACAATATCAGGTGAGGACAACATCAGGTGAGGGCAATATCAGGTGAGGACAATATCAGGCGAGGACAGCATCGGGTGAGGACAATAACAGGTGAGAACAATATCAGTTGAACACAATATCAGGTGAAGACAATATCATGTGAGCACAACATCAGGCAAGGACAATATCAGGGGCTGACAACATCAGGTGAGGACAACATCAGGTGAGGACAATATTAGGTGAGGACAACATTGGGGTGAGGACAATACCAGGTGAGGAGAGCATCAGGTGAGGACAATGTCAGATGAGGAAAATATTGGGTGAGGACAATATCAGGTGAGGACAACATTGGGTGTGGACAATATCAGGTGAAGACAACATCATGTGATGACAACATCAGGTGAGGACAATATCAGGTGAGGACAGTATCAGGTGAAGACCACACCAGGTGAGGACAACATCAGGTGAGGGCAATATCAGGTGAGGTCAATATCAGGTGAGGACAATATCAGGTGAGAACAGCATCATGTGAAGACAATATCATGTGAGGAAAATATCAGGTGAGGAGAGCATTGGGTAAGGAAAATATCAGGTGGGAACAATATCAGGTGACGCAAACATCAGGTGAAGACTATATCAGATGATTTCAATATCAGGTGAAGAAAATATCCGGTGAGGACAACATCAGGTGAGGACAATATCAGGTGAGAACAATATCAGGTGAGGACAACATTGTGGTGAGGATAATATCATGCAAGAACAGCATCGGGTGAGGACAATATAAGGTGAGTTCAATATCAGGTGAAGACAACATCATGTGAGGACAACATCAGGTGAGGACAAAATAGGGTGAGGACAATATCAGGTGAGGACAACACCAGGTGAGGGCAATATCAGGTGAGGACAATATCAGGCGAGGACAGCATCGGGTGAGGACAATAACAGGTGAGAACAATATCAGTTGAACACAATATCAGGTGAAGACAATATCATGTGAGCACAACATCAGGCGAGGACAATATCAGGGGCTGACAACATCAGGTGAGGACAACATCAGGTGAGGACAATATCAGGTGATGACAACATCAGGTGAGGACAACATCAGATGAGGACAATATCAGGTGAGGACAATATTGGGGTGAGGATAATATCAGGTGAGGAAATCATCAGGTGAGGCCAATATCAGGTGAGGTCACTATCAGGTGAAGACAACATCAGGTGAGGTCAATATCAGGTGAGGACTATATCAGGTGAAGACAATATCAGGTGAGGTCCATATCAGGTGTAGACAACAGCAGGTGAGGACAATACTAGGTGAGGACAACATCAGGTGAGAACAATATCAGGTGAAGACAATATCAGATGAGGACAATATCAGGTGAGGACAGCATCGGGTGAGGACAATATCAGGTGAGAACAATATCAGGTGAACACAATATCAGGTGAAGACAATATCAGGTGAGGACAATATCAGGTGAGTTCAATATCAGGTGAAGACAATATCAGGTGAGGACAACATCAGGTGAGGACAATATCAGATGAGAACAATATCAGGTGAGGACAACATTGTGGTGAGGATAATATCAGGCAAGGACAGCATCGGGTGAGGACAATATAAGGTGAGTTCAATATCAGGCGAAGACAACATCAGGTGAGGACAACATAGGTTGAGTATAAAATCGGGTGAGGACAATATCAGGTGAGGGCAATATCAGGTGAGGGCAATATCAGGTGAGGACAGCATCAGGTGAGGACAATATCAGGTGAGGACAATATTGGGTGAGGATAATATCAGGTGAGGACAACATTGGGTGAGGACAATATCAGGTGAAGACAACATCATGTGATGACAACATCAGGTGAGGACAATACCAGGTGAGGACAGTATCAGGTGAAGACCACACCAGGTGAGGACAACATCAGGTGAGGGCAATATCAGGTGAGGTCAATATCAGGTGAGGACAATTTCAGGTGAGAACAGCATCATGTGAAGACAATATCATGTGAGGAAAATATCAGGAGAGGAGAGCATCGGGTAAGGACAATATCAGGTGGGAACAATATCAGGTGAAGCAAACATCAGGTGAAGACTATATCAGGTGAGAACAATATTGAGTGAGGACAATATCATGTGAGGACAACATCAGATGAGGACAATATCATGAGAGCACAACATCAGGCGAGGACAATATCTGGTGCTGACAACATCAGGTGAGGACAACATCAGGTGAGGACAATATTAGGTGAGGACAACATTGGGGTGAGGACAATATCAGGTGAGGAATGCATCAGGTGAGGACAATATCTGGTGAGGTCACTATCAGATGAAGACAACATCATGTGAGGACAATGTCAGGTGAGGAGAATATCTGGTGAAGACAATAACAGGTGAGATCAATATGAGGTGAAGACACCACCAGGTGAGGACAACATCAGGCGAGGACATTAACAGGTGAGGACATTATCAGGTGAGAACAGCATCAGCTGAGGGCAATATCAGGCGAGTTCAATATCAGGTGAGGATAACATCAGGTGAGGACAATATCAGATGATTTCAATATCAGGTGAAGAAAATATCCGGTGAGGACAACATAAGGTGAGGACAATATCAGGTGAGAACAATATCAGGTGAGGACAACATTGTGGTGAGGATAATATCATGCAAGAACAGCATCGGGTGAGGACAACATAAGGTGAGTTCAATATCAGGTGAAGACAACATCAGGTGAGGACAAAATAGGGTGAGGACAATATCAGGTGAGGACAACATCAGGTGAGGGCAATATCAGGTGAGGACAGCATCAGATGAGGATAATATCAGGTGAGGTCAATATCAGGTGAAGACTACATCATGTGACGACAACATCAGGTGAGGACAATATCAGGTGAGGACAGTTTCAGGTGAAGATCAAACAGGTGAGGACAACATCAGGTGAAGATAATATCAGGTGAGGTCAATATCAGGTGAAGACAACAGCAGGTGAGGACAATATCAGTTGAGGACAACATCAGGTGAGAAAAATATCAGGTGAAGACAATATCAGATGAGGACAATATCAGGCGAGGACAGCATCGGGTGAGGACAATAACAGGTGAGAACAATATCAGTTGAACACAATATCAGGTGAAGACAATATCATGTGAGCACAACATCAGGCGAGGACAATATCAGGAGCTGACAACATCAGGTGAGGACAACATCAGGTGAGGACAATATCAGGTGAGGACAATATTGGGTTGAGGACAATATCAGGTGAGGAAAGCATCAGGTGAGGGCAATATCAGGTGAGGTCACTATCAGGTGACGACAACATCAGGTGAGGTCAATATCAGGTGAGGACAATATCAGGTGAAGACAATATCAGGTGAGGTCCTTATCAGGTGAAGACAACAGCAGGTGAGGACAATATCAGGTGAGGACAACATCAGGTGAGAACAATATCAGGTGAAGACAATATCAGATGAGGACAATATCAGGTGAGGACAGCATCGGGTGAGGACAATATCAGGGGAGAACAATATCAGGTGTAACCAATATCAGGTGATGACAATATCAGGTGAGGACAATATCAGGTGAGTTAAATATCAGGTGACGACAACATCAGGTGAGGACAACATCAGTTGAGTACAAAATCGGGTGAGGACAATATCAGGTGAGGGCAACATCAGGTGAGGGCAATATCAGGTGAGGACAGCATCAGGTGAGGACAATATCAGGTGAGGACAATATTGGGTGAGGACAATATCAGGTGAATACAACATCATGTGATGACAACATCAGGTGAGGACAATATCAGGTGAGGTCAATATCAGGTGAGGACAATATCAGGTGAGAACAGCATCATGTGAAGACAATATCATGTGAGGAAAATATCAGGTGAGGAGAGCATTGGGTAAGAACAATATCAGGTGGGAACAATATCAGGTGAAGCAAATATCAGGTGAAGACTATATCAGGTGAGAACAATATTGGGTGAGGACAATATCATGTGAGGACAACATCAGGTGAGGACAATATCACGTGAGCACAACATCAGGCGAGGACAATATCAGGTGCTGACAACATGAGGTGAGGACAATATCAGGTGAGGACAATATTAGGTGAGGACAACATTGGGGTGAGGACAATATCAGGTGAGGAAAGCATCAGGTGAGGACAATATCCGGTGAGGTCACTATCAGGTGAAGACAACATCATGTCAGGACAACGTCAGGTGAGGAGAATATCAGGTGAAGACAATAACAGGTGAGGTCAATATCAGGTGAAGACAACACCAGGTGAGGACAGCATCAGGTGAGGACATTATCAGGTGAGGACAATATCAGATGAGAACAGCATCAGCGGAGGGCAATATCAGGTGAGATCAATATCAGGTGAGGATAATATCAGGTGAGGACAATATCAGGTGATTTCAATATCAGGTGAAGAAAATATCAGGTGAGAACAACATCAGGTGAGGACAATATCAGGTGAGAACAATATCAGGTGAGGACAACATTGTGGTGAGGACAATATCATGCAAGGACAGCATCGGGTGAGGACAATATAAGGTGAGTTCAATATCAGGTGAAGGCAACATCAGGTGAGGACTATATCAGGTGAGAACAATATTGGGTGAGGACAATATCATGTGAGGACAACATCAGATGAGGACAATATCATGAGAGCACAACATCAGGCGAGGACAATATCAGGTGCTGACAACATCAGGTGAGGACAACATCAGGTGAGGACAATATTAGGTGAGGACAACATTGGGGTGAGGACAATATCAGGTGAGGAATGCATCAGGTGAGGACAATATCTGGTGAGGTCACTATCAGATGAAGACAACATCATGTGAGGACAATGTCAGGTGAGGAGAATATCTGCTGAAGACAATAACAGGTGAGATCAATATGAGGTGAAGACACCACCAGGTGAGGACAACATCAGGCGAGGACATTAACAGGTGAGGACATTATCAGGTGAGAACAGCATCAGCTGAGGGCAATATCAGGCGAGTTCAATATCAGGTGAGGATAACATCAGGTGAGGACAATATCAGATGATTTCAATATCAGGTGAAGAAAATATCCGGTGAGGACAACATAAGGTGAGGACAATATCAGGTGAGAACAATATCAGGTGAGGACAACGTTGTGGTGAGGATAATATCATGCAAGAACAGCATCGGGTGAGGACAACATAAGGTGAGTTCAATATCAGGTGAAGACAACATCATGTGAGGACAACATCAGGTGAGGACAAAATAGGGTGAGGACAATATCAGGTGAGGACAACATCAGGTGAGGGCAATATCAGGTGAGGACAGCATCAGATGAGGATAATATCAGGTGAGGTCAATATCAGGTGAAGACTACATCATGTGACGACAACATCAGCTGAGGACAATATCAGGTGAGGACAGTTTCAGGTGAAGATCAAACAGGTGAGGACAACATCAGGTGAAGATAATATCAGGTGAGGTCAATATCAGGTGAAGACAACAGCAGGTGAGGACAATATCAGTTGAGGACAACATCAGGTGAGAACAATATCAGGTGAAGACAATATCAGATGAGGACAATATCAGGCGAGGACAGCATCGGGTGAGGACAATAACAGGTGAGAACAATATCAGTTGAACACAATATCAGGTGAAGACAATATCATGTGAGCACAACATCAGGCGAGGACAATATCAGGAGCTGACAACATCAGGTGAGGACAACATCAGGTGAGGACAATATCAGGTGAGGACAATATTGGGTTGAGGACAATATCAGGTGAGGAAAGCATCAGGTGAGGGCAATATCAGGTGAGGTCACTATCAGGTGACGACAACATCAGGTGAGGTCAATATCAGGTGAGGACAATATCAGGTGAAGACAATATCAGGTGAGGTCCTTATCAGGTGAAGACAACAGCAGGTGAGGACAATATCAGGTGAGGACAACATCAGGTGAGAACAATATCAGGTGAAGACAATATCAGATGAGGACAATATCAGGTGAGGACAGCATCGGGTGAGGACAATATCAGGGGAGAACAATATCAGGTGTAACCAATATCAGGTGAAGACAATATCAGGTGAGGACAATATCAGGTGAGTTAAATATCAGGTGACGACAACATCAGGTGAGGACAACATCAGTTGAGTACAAAATCGGGTGAGGACAATATCAGGTGAGGGCAACATCAGGTGAGGGCAATATCAGGTGAGGACAGCATCAGGTGAGGACAATATCAGGTGAGGACAATATTGGGTGAGGACAATATCAGGTGAAGACAACATCATGTGATGACAACATCAGGTGAGGACAATATCAGGTGAGGACATTATCAGCTGAAGACCACACCAGGTGAGGACAACATCAGGTGTGGGCAATATCAGGTGAGGTCAATATCAGGTGAGGACAATATCAGGTGAGAACAGCATCATGTGAAGACAATATCATGTGAGGAAAATATCAGGTGAGGAGAGCATTGGGTAAGAACAATATCAGGTGGGAACAATATCAGGTGAAGCAAATATCAGGTGAAGACTATATCAGGTGAGAACAATATTGGGTGAGGACAATATCATGTGAGGACAACATCAGGTGAGGACAATATCACGTGAGCACAACATCAGGCGAGGACAATATCAGGTGCTGACAACATGAGGTGAGGACAATATCAGGTGAGGACAATATTAGGTGAGGACAACATTGGGGTGAGGACAATATCAGGTGAGGAAAGCATCAGGTGAGGACAATATCCGGTGAGGTCACTATCAGGTGAAGACAACATCATGTCAGGACAACGTCAGGTGAGGAGAATATCAGGTGAAGACAATAACAGGTGAGGTCAATATCAGGTGAAGACAACACCAGGTGAGGACAGCATCAGGTGAGGACATTATCAGGTGAGGACAATATCAGATGAGAACAGCATCAGCGGAGGGCAATATCAGGTGAGATCAATATCAGGTGAGGATAATATCAGGTGAGGACAATATCAGGTGATTTCAATATCAGGTGAAGAAAATATCAGGTGAGAACAACATCAGGTGAGGACAATATCAGGTGAGAACAATATCAGGTGAGGACAACATTGTGGTGAGGACAATATCATGCAAGGACAGCATCGGGTGAGGGCAATATAAGGTGAGTTCAATATCAGGTGAAGGCAACATCATGTGAGGACAACATCAGGTGAGGACAAAATCGGGTGAGGACAATATCAGGTGAGGACAACATCAGGTGAGGGCAATATCAGGTGAGGACAGCATCAGATGAGGATAATATCAGGTGAGGTCAATATCAGGTGAAGACTACATCATGTGACGACAATATCAGGTGAGGACAATATCAGGTGAGGACTGTATCAGGTGAAGATCAAACAGGTGAGGACAACAGCAGGTGAAGATAATATCAGGTGAGGTCAATATCAGGTGAAGACAACAGCAGGTGAGGACAATATCAGGTGAGGACAATATCAGGTGAAGACAACATCATGTGATGACAACATCAGGTGAGGACAATATCAGGTGAGGACATTATCAGCTGAAGACCACACCAGGTGAGGACAACATCAGGTGTGGGCAATATCAGGTGAGGTCAATATCAGGTGAGGACAATATCAGGTGAGAACAGCATCATGTGAAGACAATATCATGTGAGGAAAATATCAGGTGAGGAGAGCATTGGGTAAGAACAATATCAGGTGGGAACAATATCAGGTGAAGCAAATATCAGGTGAAGACTATATCAGGTGAGAACAATATTGGGTGAGGACAATATCATGTGAGGACAACATCAGGTGAGGACAATATCACGTGAGCACAACATCAGGCGAGGACAATATCAGGTGCTGACAACATGAGGTGAGGACAATATCAGGTGAGGACAATATTAGGTGAGGACAACATTGGGGTGAGGACAATATCAGGTGAGGAAAGCATCAGGTGAGGACAATATCCGGTGAGGTCACTATCAGGTGAAGACAACATCATGTCAGGACAACGTCAGGTGAGGAGAATATCAGGTGAAGACAATAACAGGTGAGGTCAATATCAGGTGAAGACAACACCAGGTGAGGACAGCATCAGGTGAGGACATTATCAGGTGAGGACAATATCAGATGAGAACAGCATCAGCGGAGGGCAATATCAGGTGAGATCAATATCAGGTGAGGATAATATCAGGTGAGGACAATATCAGGTGATTTCAATATCAGGTGAAGAAAATATCAGGTGAGAACAACATCAGGTGAGGACAATATCAGGTGAGAACAATATCAGGTGAGGACAACATTGTGGTGAGGACAATATCATGCAAGGACAGCATCGGGTGAGGACAATATAAGGTGAGTTCAATATCAGGTGAAGGCAACATCATGTGAGGACAACATCAGGTGAGGACAAAATCGGGTGAGGACAATATCAGGTGAGGACAACATCAGGTGAGGGCAATATCAGGTGAGGACAGCATCAGATGAGGATAATATCAGGTGAGGTCAATATCAGGTGAAGACTACATCATGTGACGACAATATCAGGTGAGGACAATATCAGGTGAGGACTGTATCAGGTGAAGATCAAACAGGTGAGGACAACAGCAGGTGAAGATAATATCAGGTGAGGTCAATATCAGGTGAAGACAACAGCAGGTGAGGACAATATCAGGTGAGGACAACATCAGGTGAGAACAATATCAGGTGAAGACAATATCAGATGAAGACAATATCAGGCGAGGACAACATTGGGCGAGTACAATAACAGGTGAGAAAAATATCAGTTGAACACAATATCAGGTGAAGACAATATCAGGTGAGGACAATATCAAGTGAGGTAAAAATCAGGTGAAGACAATGTCAGGTGAGGACAACATCAGGTGAGGACAATATCAGGTGCGAACAATATCAGGTGAGGACAACATTGTGGTGAGGATAATATCAGGCAAGGACAGCATCGGGTGATGACAATATAAGGTGAGTTCAATATCAGGTGAAGACAACATCATATGAGGACAACAGCAGGTGAGGACAAAATTGGGCGAGGACAGTATCAGGTGAGGACAACATGAAGTGAGGGCAATATCAGGTGAGGACAGCATCAGGTGAGGACAATATCAAGTGAGGTTATACATTGGGTGAGGACAATACCAGGTGAGGACATCATTGGGTGAGGACAATATCAGGTGAAGACAACATCATGTGATGACAACATCACGTGAGGACAATATCAGGTGAAGCAAATATCAGGTGAAGACTATATCAGGTGAGAACAACATTGGGTGAGTACAATATCATGTGAGGACAACTTCAGGTGTGGACAATATCAGGTGAGGTCAACATTGGGTGAGGACAATATCAGGTGATGACAACATCAGGTGAGGACAACATCAGGTGAGGACAATATTAGGTGAGGACAACATTGGGGTGAGGACAATATCAGGTGAGGAAAGCATTAGGTGAGGACAATATCAGGTGAGGTCACTATCAGGTGAAGACAACATCATGTGAGCACAACGTCAGGTGAGGACAATATAAGGTGAAGACAATATCAGGTGAGGTCAATATCAGGTGAAGACAACACCAGGTGAGGACAACATCAGGTGAGGACATTATCAGGTGACGACAATATCAGTTGAAGACAATATCAGATGAGGACAATATCAGGCAAGGATAGCATCGGGTGAGGACAATATCAGGTGAGAACAATATCAGCTGAACACAATATCAGGTGAAGACAATGTCAGGTGAGGACAATATCAGGTGATGACAACATCAGGTGAGGACAATATCAGGTGAGAACAATATCAGGTGAGGACAGCATTGTGGTGAGTATAATATCAGGCAAGGACAGCATCGGGTGAGGACAATATAAGGTGAGTTCAATATCAGGTGAAGACAACATCATGTGAGGACAACATCAGATGAGGACAAAATCGGGTGAGGACAATATCAGGTGAGAACAACATCAGGTGAGGGAAATATCAGGTGATGACAGCATCAGGTGAGGACAATATCAGGTGAGGTCAATATCAGGTGAAGACTACATCATGTGACGACAACATCAGGTGAAGACAAGATCAGGTGAGGACAATATCAGGTGAGAACAGCATCATGAGAAGACAATATCAGGTGAGGGCAATATCAGGTGAGGACAGCATCGGGTGAGGACAATATCAGGTGGGAACAATGTCTAGTGCAGCAAATATCAGGTGAAGACTATATCAGGAGAGGACAACATTGGGTGAGGGCAATATCATGTGAGGACAACATCAGGTGAGGACAATATCAGTTGAGGACAACATTGGGTGAGGACAATATCAGGTGAAGTCAACATCAGGTGAGTACAATATCAGGTGAGGACAATATCAGGTGAGGACAATATCAGATGAGGTCAATAGAAGGTGAAGACAACATCATGTGAGGACAACATCATGTGAGGACAATATCAGGTCATGACAACATCAGGTGAGGACAACATCAGGTGAGGTCAATATCTGGTGAAGACAATATCAGTTGAGCACAGCATTAGGTGAGGGCTATATAAGATGAGGGCAGCATTGGGTGAGGACAATATCAGGTGAGGACAGCATCAGGTGATGACAATATCAGGTGAGGACAACATTGGGTGTCGCCAATATGAGGTGAGTACAGCATTGGGTGAGGACAATATCAGGAGAGGACAACATCATGTGAGGACAACATCAGGTGAGGTGAATATCAGGTGAGGACAATATCAGGCGAGGACAACATCATGTGAGGACAACATCAGGTGTGGACAACATCAGGTGAGGAAAATATCAGGCGAGGACAATATCGGGTGAGGACAATATCAGGTGAGGACAATATCAGGTGAGGACAACATTGGGGTGAGGACATTATCAGGTGAGGAAAGCATCAGGTGAGGACAATATCAGGTGAGGTCACCATCAGTTGAAGATTACATCATGTGAGGACAACGTCAGGTGAGGACAATATCAGGTGAAGAAAATATCAGGTGAGGTCAATATCAGGTGAAGACAACACCAGGTGAGGAGAACATCAGGTGAGGACATTATCAGGTGAGGACAATATCAGGTAAGAACTGCATCATCTGAGGGCAATATCAGGTGTGTTCAATATCAGGTGAGGACAATATCAGGTGAGGACAACATCAGGTGAAGACAATATCAAGTGAAGACAACAGCGGGTGAGGACAATATCAGGTGTGGTTAACATCAGGTGAGAACAATATCAGATGAAGACAATATCAGGAGAGGACAATATCAGGTGAGTTCAATATCAGGTGAAGACAATATCAGGTGAGGACAACGTCAGGTGAGGACAATATCTGGTGAGAACAATATCAGGTGAGGACAACATTGTGGTGAGGACAGCATAGGGTGAGGACAGTGTAAGGTGAGTTCAATATCAGGCAAAGACAACATCATGTGAGGACAACATCAGGTGAGGACAATATCAGGTGAAGACAACATCAGGTGAGGAATACATCAGGTGAGCACAATATCAGGTGAGAGAAGCATCAGGTGAGATCTATATCATGTTAGTTCAATATCAGGTGAGGACAGCATCAGGTGAGGTTAAAATGAGGTGAGGACAATATCAGGTGGGTACAATATCAGGTAAGGACATTATCAGGTGATGACAACATCATGTGAGGACAACATTGGGTGACGACAATATCAGGCAAGGACAGCATTGGGTGAGGACAATATCAGGTGAAGACTACATCATGTGACGACAACATCAGGTGAGGACAATATCAGGTGAAGACAATATCAGGTGAGGACAACATCAGTTGAGGACAACATTGGGTGAGGACAATATCAGGCAAGGACAGCATTGGGTGAGGACAATATCAGGTGAAGACTACATCATGTGATGACAACATCAGGTGAGGACAATATCAGGTGAAGACAATATCAGGTGAGGACAATATCAGGTGAGGACAATATTGGGCGAGGACAATATCAGGTGAGGACAATATTGGGTGAGGACAATATCATGTGAGGACAACCTCAGATGAGGACAATATCATGTGAGCACAACATCAGGCGAGGGCAATATCAGGTGAGGACAACATCAGGTGAGGACAATATCAGGTGAGGACAATACTGGGGTGAGGACAATATCAGGTGAGGAAAGCATCAGGTGAGGACAATATCAGGTGAGGTCACTATCAGGTGAAGACAACATCAGGTGAGGTCAATATCAGGTGAGGACCATATCAGGTGAAGACAATATCAGGTGAGGTCCATATCAGGTGAAGACAACAGCAGGTGAGGACAATATCAGGTGAGGACAATATCAGGTGAGAACAATATCAGGTGAAGACAATATCAGATGAGGACAATATCAGGTGAGGACAGCATCGGGTGAGGACAATATTAGGTGAGAACAATATCAGGTGAACACAATATCAGGTGAAGACAACATCAGGTGAGGACAATATCAGGTGAGTTCAATATCAGGTGAAGACAATATCAGGTGAGGACAACATCAGCTGAGGACAATATCAGATGAGAACAATATCAGGTGAGGACAACATTGTGGTGAGGATAATATCAGGCAAGGAAAGCATTGGGTGTGGACAATATAAGCTGAGTTCAATATCAGGTGAAGACAACATCAGGTGAGGACAACATCAGTTGAGTACAAAATCGGGTGAGGACAATATCAGGTGACGGCAACTTCAGGTGAGGGCAATATCAGGTGAGGACAGCATTAGGTGAGGACAATATCAGGTGAGGACAATATTAGGTGAAGACAACATCATGTGATGACAACATCAGGTTAGGACAATATCACGTGAGGACAGTATCAGGTGAAGACCACACCAGGTGAGGACAACATCAGGTGAGGGCAATATCAGGTGAGGTCAATATCAGGTGAGGACAATATCAAGTGAGAAGAGCATCATGTGAAGACAATATCATGTGAGGAAAATATCAGGTGAGGAGAGCATTGGGTAAGAACAATATCAGGTGGGAACAATATCAGGTGAAGCAAATATCAGGTGAAGACTATATCAGGTGAGAACAATATTGGGTGAGGACAATATCATGTGTGGACAACATCAGGTGAGGACAATATCATGTGAGCACAACATCAGGCGAGGACAATATCAGGTGCTGACAACATCAGGTGAGGACAACATCAGGTGAGGACAATATTAGGTGAGGACAACATTGGGGTGAGGACAATATCAGGTGAGGAAAGCATCAGGTGAGGACAATATCCGGTGAGGTCACTATCAGGAGAAGACAACATCATGTGAGGACAACGTCAGGTGAGGCGAATATCAGGTGAAGACAATAAAAGGTGAGGTCAATATCAGGTGAAGACAACACCAGGTGAGGACAACATCAGGTGAGGACATTATCAGCTGAGGACAATATCAGGTGAGAACAGCATCAGCTGAGGGCAATATCAGGTGAGTTCAATATCAGGTGAGGATAATATCAGGTGAGGAAAATATCAGGTGATTTCAATATCTGGTGAAGAAAATATCAGGTGAGGACAACATCAGGTGAGGACAATATCAGGTGAGAACAATATCAGGTGAAGACAACATTGTGGTGAGGATCATATCATGCAAGGACAGCATCGGGTGAGGACAATATAAGGTGAGTTCAATATCAGGTGAAGACAACATCATGTGAGGGCAACATCAGGTTAGGACAAAATCAGGTGAGGACAATATCAGGTGAGGACAACATCAGGTGAGGGCAATATCAGGTGAGGACAGCATTAGATGAGGATAATATCAGGTGAGGTCAATATCAGGTGAAGACTACATCATGTGATGGCAACATCAGGTGAGGACAATATCAGGTGAGGACAGTATCAGGTGAAGATCAAACAGGTGAGGACAACATCAGGTGAAGATAATATCAGGTGAGGTCAATATCAGGTGAAGACAACAGCAGGTGAAGACAATATCAGGTGAGGACAACATCAGGTGAGAACAATATCAGGTGAAGACAATATCAGATGAGGACAATATCAGGCGAGGACAGCATCGGGTGAGGACAATAACAGGTGAGAACAATATCAGTTGAACACAATATCAGGTGAAGACAATATCAGGTGAGGACAATATCAGGTGAGGGCAAAATCAGGTGAAGACATTATCAGTTGAGGACAACATCAGGTGAGGACAATATCAGGTGCGAACAATATCAGGTGAGGACAACATTGTGGTGAGGATAATATCAGGCAAGGAGAGCATCGGGTGAGGACAATATAAGGTGAGTTCATTATCAGGTGAAGACAACATCATGTGAGGACAACATCAGGTGAGGACAAAATCGGGTGAGGACAATATCAGATGAGGACAACATCAATTGAGGGCAATATCAGGGGAGAACAGCATCAGGTGAGGACAATATCAGGTAAGGTTATACATTGGGTGAGGACAATATCAGGTGAGGACAACATTGGGTGAGGACAATATCAGGTGAGGAGAACATCATGTGATGACAACATCACGTGAGGACAATATCAGGTGAAGCAAATATCAGGTGAAGACTATATCAGGTGAGAACAACATTGGGTGAGGACAATATCATGTGAGGACAACTTCAGGTGTGGACAATATCAGGTGAGGTCAGCATTGGTTGAGGACAATATCAGGTTAAGACAACATCATGTGAGGACAACATCAGGTGAGGTCAATATCAGGTGATGACAACATCAGGTGAGGACAACATCAGGTGAGGACAATATTAGGTGAGGACAACATTGGGGTGAGGACAATATCAGGTGAGGAAAGCATTAGGTGAGGACAATATCAGGTGAGGTCACTATCAGGTGAAGACAACATCATGTGAGCACAACGTCAGGTGAGGACAATATCAGGTGAAGACAATATCAGGAGAGATCAATATCAGGTGAAGACAACACCAGGTGAGGACAACATCAGGTGAGGACATTATCAGGTGATGACAATATCAGTTGAAGACAATATCAGATGAGGACAATATCAGTCAAGGATAGCATCAGGTGAGTACAATATCAGGTGAGAACAATATCAGGTGAACACAATATCAGGTGAAGACAATATCAGGTGAGGACAATATCAGGTGAGGACAACATCAGGTGAGGTCAATATCAGGTGAGAACAATATCAGCTGAGGACAGCATTGTGGTGAGGATAATATCAGGCAAGGACAGCATCGGGTGAGGACAATGTAAGGTGAGTTCAATATCAGGTGAAGACAACATCATGTGAGGACAACATCAGGTGAGGACAAAATTGGGTGAGGTCAATATCAGGTGAAGACTACATCATGTGACGACAACATCAGGTGAGGACAATATCAGGTGAGGTCTGAATCAAATGAAGAGCACAACAGGTGAAGACAATATCAAGTGAGGACAATATCAGGTGAGGACCATATTAGGTGAGGACAACATCAGGTGAGGACAATATCAGGTGAGGACAATATCGGGTGAGGACAACATAGGGTGAAGACAATATCAGGAGAAGACAAAATCAGGTGAGGACAATATCAAGTGAGGACAGTGTCAGGTGAGGACAATATAAGGTGAGGACATTATCAGGTGAAGACAATATCAGGAGAGGAAAATATCAGGTGAGGACAGCATCGGGTGAGGACAATATCAGGTGAGGTCAATGTTATAAATCTCATCGTTCATCAAGAAACTACTCATGAAATAACGCTGGACGGCCAGCTGGTGGCGCCGTCCAAGGAGTATAAATACTCGGCCGTCGGCCCCAGCATCAGGGACATTTTCTAAGACAAGGAACTAATGAAGTACAACAAGACCTCCATGTTCAGAAACAAGTTGATTAAAGCCTTGCTTTATGCGCAAAGCAAGTGCGTAGTGAGTTTGAATACATCAGTCAATATCAGGTGAAGACAACTTCATGTGAGGACAACATCAGGTGAGGACAATATCAGGTGAAGACAACACCAGGTGAGGACAATATCAGGTGAGGACAACCTCAGGTGAGGACAATATCAGGTGGGGTCAACATCAGGTGAGAACAATATCAGGTGAAGTCAACATCAGGTGAGGAAAAAATCAGGTGAGGACAATATCATGTGATGACATCAGGCGAGGACAGCATTGGGTGAGGACAATATCAGGTGAGAACAATATCAGGTGATGATAATATCAGGTGAAGACAATATCAGGTGAGGACAATATCAGGTGAGAACAATATCAGGTGAGGTCAACATCAGGTGAGGAAAAAATCAGGTGAGTACAATATCATGTGATGACATCAGGCAAGGAAAAAATCAAGTGAGTACAACATCAGGTGAAGACAATATCAGGTGAGGAAAATATCATGTGATGATATCAGGTGAGGACAATATCAGGTGAAGACAATATCAGGTGAGGTCAATATCAGCTGAAGACAATAGGAGGAGAGGACAATATCAGGTGAGGACAACATCAGGTGGGAATAATATCAGGTGAAGACAATATCAGGTGAGCTCAAAATCAGGTGAAGACAATATCAGGTGAGGACAATATCAAGTGAAGACAACATCATGTGAGGACAACATCAGGTGAGGACAATATCAGGTGAGGTCACTATCAGTTGAAGATAACATCATGTGAGGACAACGTCAGGTGAGGACAATATCAGGTGAAGAAAATATCAGGTGAGGTCAATATCAGGTGAAGACAACACCAGGTGAGGAGAACATCAGGTGAGGACATTATCAGGTGAGGACAATATCAGGTAAGAACTGCATCATCTGAGGGCAATATCAGGTGTGTTCAATATCAGGTGAGGACAATATCAGGTGAGGACAACATCAGGTGAAGACAATATCAGGTGAAGACAACAGCGGGTGAGGACAATATCAGGTGTGGTTAACATCAGGTGAGAACAATATCAGATGAAGACAATATCAGGAGAGGACAATATCAGGTGAGTTCAATATCAGGTGAAGACAATATCAGGTGAGGACAACGTCAGGTGAGGACAATATCTGGTGAGAACAATATCAGGTGAGGACAACATTGTGGTGAGGACAGCATAGGGTGAGGACAGTGTAAGGTGAGTTCAATATCAGGCAAAGACAACATCATGTGAGGACAACATCAGGTGAGGACAATATCAGGTGAAGACAACATCAGGTGAGGAATACATCAGGTGAGCACAATATCAGGTGAGAGAAGCATCAGGTGAGATCTATATCATGTTAGTTCAATATCAGGTGAGGACAGCATCAGGTGAGGTTAAAATGAGGTGAGGACAATATCAGGTGGGTACAATATCAGGTAAGGACATTACCAGGTGATGACAACATCATGTGAGGACAACATTGGGTGACGACAATATCAGGCAAGGACAGCATTGGGTGAGGACAATATCAGGTGAAGACTACATCATGTGACGACAACATCAGGTGAGGACAATATCAGGTGAAGACAATATCAGGTGAGGACAACATCAGTTGAGGACAACATTGGGTGAGGACAATATCAGGCAAGGACAGCATTGGGTGAGGACAATATCAGGTGAAGACTACATCATGTGATGACAACATCAGGTGAGGACAATATCAGGTGAAGACAATATCAGGTGAGGACAATATCAGGTGAGGACAATATTGGGCGAGGACAATATCAGGTGAGGACAATATTGGGTGAGGACAATATCATGTGAGGACAACCTCAGATGAGGACAATATCATGTGAGCACAACATCAGGCGAGGGCAATATCAGGTGCTGACAAATCAGGTGAGGACAACATCAGGTGAGGACAATATCAGGTGAGGACAATACTGGGGTGAGGACAATATCAGGTGAGGAAAGCATCAGGTGAGGACAATATCAGGTGAGGTCACTATCAGGTGAAGACAACATCAGGTGAGGTCAATATCAGGTGAGGACCATATCAGGTGAAGACAATATCAGGTGAGGTCCATATCAGGTGAAGACAACAGCAGGTGAGGACAATATCAGGTGAGGACAATATCAGGTGAGAACAATATCAGGTGAAGACAATATCAGATGAGGACAATATCAGGTGAGGACAGCATCGGGTGAGGACAATATTAGGTGAGAACAATATCAGGTGAACACAATATCAGGTGAAGACAACATCAGGTGAGGACAATATCAGGTGAGTTCAATATCAGGTGAAGACAATATCAGGTGAGGACAACATCAGCTGAGGACAATATCAGATGAGAACAATATCAGGTGAGGACAACATTGTGGTGAGGATAATATCAGGCAAGGAAAGCATTGGGTGTGGACAATATAAGCTGAGTTCAATATCAGGTGAAGACAACATCAGGTGAGGACAACATCAGTTGAGTACAAAATCGGGTGAGGACAATATCAGGTGACGGCAACTTCAGGTGAGGGCAATATCAGGTGAGGACAGCATTAGGTGAGGACAATATCAGGTGAGGACAATATTAGGTGAAGACAACATCATGTGATGACAACATCAGGTTAGGACAATATCACGTGAGGACAGTATCAGGTGAAGACCACACCAGGTGAGGACAACATCAGGTGAGGGCAATATCAGGTGAGGTCAATATCAGGTGAGGACAATATCAAGTGAGAAGAGCATCATGTGAAGACAATATCATGTGAGGAAAATATCAGCTGAGGAGAGCATTGGGTAAGAACAATATCAGGTGGGAACAATATCAGGTGAAGCAAATATCAGGTGAAGACTATATCAGGTGAGAACAATATTGGGTGAGGACAATATCATGTGTGGACAACATCAGGTGAGGACAATATCATGTGAGCACAACATCAGGCGAGGACAATATCAGGTGCTGACAACATCAGGTGAGGACAACATCAGGTGAGGACAATATTAGGTGAGGACAACATTGGGGTGAGGACAATATCAGGTGAGGAAAGCATCAGGTGAGGACAATATCCGGTGAGGTCACTATCAGGAGAAGACAACATCATGTGAGGACAACGTCAGGTGAGGCGAATATCAGGTGAAGACAATAAAAGGTGAGGTCAATATCAGGTGAAGACAACACCAGGTGAGGACAACATCAGGTGAGGACATTATCAGCTGAGGACAATATCAGGTGAGAACAGCATCAGCTGAGGGCAATATCAGGTGAGTTCAATATCAGGTGAGGATAATATCAGGTGAGGAAAATATCAGGTGATTTCAATATCTGGTGAAGAAAATATCAGGTGAGGACAACATCAGGTGAGGACAATATCAGGTGAGAACAATATCAGGTGAAGACAACATTGTGGTGAGGATCATATCATGCAAGGACAGCATCGGGTGAGGACAATATAAGGTGAGTTCAATATCAGGTGAAGACAAAATCATGTGAGGGCAACATCAGGTTAGGACAAAATCACGTGAGGACAATATCAGGTGAAGACTACATCATGTGACGACAACATCAGGTGAGGACAATATCAGGTGAAGACAATATCAGGTGAGGACAACATCAGTTGAGGACAACATTGGGTGAGGACAATATCAGGCAAGGACAGCATTGGGTGAGGACAATATCAGGTGAAGACTACATCATGTGATGACAACATCAGGTGAGGACAATATCAGGTGAAGACAATATCAGGTGAGGACAATATCAGGTGAGGACAATATTGGGCGAGGACAATATCAGGTGAGGACAATATTGGGTGAGGACAATATCATGTGAGGACAACCTCAGATGAGGACAATATCATGTGAGCACAACATCAGGCGAGGGCAATATCAGGTGCTGACAAATCAGGTGAGGACAACATCAGGTGAGGACAATATCAGGTGAGGACAATACTGGGGTGAGGACAATATCAGGTGAGGAAAGCATCAGGTGAGGACAATATCAGGTGAGGTCACTATCAGGTGAAGACAACATCAGGTGAGGTCAATATCAGGTGAGGACCATATCAGGTGAAGACAATATCAGGTGAGGTCCATATCAGGTGAAGACAACAGCAGGTGAGGACAATATCAGGTGAGGACAATATCAGGTGAGAACAATATCAGGTGAAGACAATATCAGATGAGGACAATATCAGGTGAGGACAGCATCGGGTGAGGACAATATTAGGTGAGAACAATATCAGGTGAACACAATATCAGGTGAAGACAACATCAGGTGAGGACAATATCAGGTGAGTTCAATATCAGGTGAAGACAATATCAGGTGAGGACAACATCAGCTGAGGACAATATCAGATGAGAACAATATCAGGTGAGGACAACATTGTGGTGAGGATAATATCAGGCAAGGAAAGCATTGGGTGTGGACAATATAAGCTGAGTTCAATATCAGGTGAAGACAACATCAGGTGAGGACAACATCAGTTGAGTACAAAATCGGGTGAGGACAATATCAGGTGACGGCAACTTCAGGTGAGGGCAATATCAGGTGAGGACAGCATTAGGTGAGGACAATATCAGGTGAGGACAATATTAGGTGAAGACAACATCATGTGATGACAACATCAGGTTAGGACAATATCACGTGAGGACAGTATCAGGTGAAGACCACACCAGGTGAGGACAACATCAGGTGAGGGCAATATCAGGTGAGGTCAATATCAGGTGAGGACAATATCAAGTGAGAAGAGCATCATGTGAAGACAATATCATGTGAGGAAAATATCAGGTGAGGAGAGCATTGGGTAAGAACAATATCAGGTGGGAACAATATCAGGTGAAGCAAATATCAGGTGAAGACTATATCAGGTGAGAACAATATTGGGTGAGGACAATATCATGTGTGGACAACATCAGGTGAGGACAATATCATGTGAGCACAACATCAGGCGAGGACAATATCAGGTGCTGACAACATCAGGTGAGGACAACATCAGGTGAGGACAATATTAGGTGAGGACAACATTGGGGTGAGGACAATATCAGGTGAGGAAAGCATCAGGTGAGGACAATATCCGGTGAGGTCACTATCAGGAGAAGACAACATCATGTGAGGACAACGTCAGGTGAGGCGAATATCAGGTGAAGACAATAAAAGGTGAGGTCAATATCAGGTGAAGACAACACCAGGTGAGGACAACATCAGGTGAGGACATTATCAGCTGAGGACAATATCAGGTGAGAACAGCATCAGCTGAGGGCAATATCAGGTGAGTTCAATATCAGGTGAGGATAATATCAGGTGAGGAAAATATCAGGTGATTTCAATATCTGGTGAAGAAAATATCAGGTGAGGACAACATCAGGTGAGGACAATATCAGGTGAGAACAATATCAGGTGAAGACAACATTGTGGTGAGGATCATATCATGCAAGGACAGCATCGGGTGAGGACAATATAAGGTGAGTTCAATATCAGGTGAAGACAAAATCATGTGAGGGCAACATCAGGTTAGGACAAAATCAGGTGAGGACAATATCAGGTGAGGACAATATAAGGTGAGGACATTATCAGGTGAAGACAATATCAGGAGAGGAAAATATCAGGTGAGGACAGCATCGGGTGAGGAAAAAATCAGGTGAGTACAATATCATGTGATGACATCAGGCAAGGAAAAAATCAAGTGAGTACAACATCAGGTGAAGACAATATCAGGTGAGGAAAATATCATGTGATGATATCAGGTGAGGACAATATCAGGTGAAGACAATATCAGGTGAGGTCAATATCAGCTGAAGACAATAGGAGGAGAGGACAATATCAGGTGAGGACAACATCAGTTGGGAATAATATCAGGTGAAGACAGTATCAGGTGAGCTCAAAATCAGGTGAAGACAATATCAGGTGAGGACAATATCAAGTGAAGACAACATCATGTGAGGACAACATCAGGTGAAGACAATATCAGTTGAGGTCAATAACAGGTGAAGACAATAGGAGGTGAGGACAATATCAGGTGAGGACAATATCAGGTGGGAGTAATATCAGGTGAAGACAATATCAAGTGAGGACAATATCAGGTGAGGACCATATTAGGTGATGACAACATCAGGTGAGGACAATATCAGGTGAGGACAATATCGGGTGAGGACAACATAGGGTGAAGACAATATCAGGAGAAGACAAAATCAGGTGAGGACAATATCAAGTGAGGACAATATCAGGTGAGGACAATATAAGGTGAGGACATTATCAGGTGAAGACAATATCAGGAGAGGAAAATATCAGGTGTGGACAGCATCGGGTGAGGACAATATCAGGTGAGGTCAATGTTATAAATCTCATCGTTCATCAAGAAACTACTCATGAAATAATGCTGGACGGCCAGCTGGTGGCGCCGTCCAAGGAGTATAAATCCTCGGCCGTCGGCCCCAGCATCAGGAACATTTTGTAAGACAAGGAACTAATGAAGTACAACAAGACCTCCATGTTCAGAAACAAGTTGATTAAAGCCTTGCTTTATGCGCAAAGCAAGTGCGTAGTGAGTTTGAATGCATCAGTCAATATCAGGTGAAGACAACTTCATGTGAGGACAACATCAGGTGAGGACAATATCAGGTGAAGACAACACCAGGTGAGGACAACATCAGGTGAGGACAACCTCAGGTGAGGACAATATCAGGTGGGGTCAGCATCAGGTGAGAACAATATCAGGTGAGGTCAACATCAGGTGAGGAAAAAATCAGGTGAGGACAATATCATGTGATGACATCAGGCGAGGACAGCATTGGGTGAGGACAATATCAGGTGAGAACAATATCAGGTGATGACAATATCAGGTGAAGACAATATCAGGTGAGGACAATATCAGGTGAGAACAATATCAGGTGAGGTCAACATCAGGTGAGGAAAAAATCAGGTGAGTACAATATCATGTGATGACATCAGGCGAGGAAAAAATCAGGTGAGTACACCATCAGGTGAAGACAATATCAGGTGAGGAAAATATCATGTGATGATATCAGGTGAGGACAATATCAGGTGAAGACAATATCAGGTGACGTCAATATCAGGTGAAGACAATAGGAGGTGAGGACAATATCAGGTGAGGACAACATCAGGTGGGAATAATATTAGGTGAAGCCAATATCAAGTGAGGACAATATCAGGTGAGGACAATATTAGGTGAGGACAACATCAGGTGAGGACAATATCATGTGAGGACAATATCGGGTGAGGACAACATTGTGTGAAGACAATATCAGGAGAAGACAAAATCAGTTGAGGACTATATCAAGTGAGGACAATATCTGGTGAGGAGAATATAATGTGAGGTCAATATAAGGTGAATACAAAATCATGTGAGGACAACATCAAGTGTGGACAATATCAGGTGAAGACAAAATCAGGTGAGGACAACATTAGGTGAGGGCAATGTCAGGTGAGGACAACATTGGGTGAGGACAATATCAGGTGAGGACAACATCAGGTGAGGACAGCATCAGGTGAGGAAAATATCAGATGAGGACAAAATTGGGTGAGGACAGTATCAGGTGAGGACAACATTGGGTGAGGACAATATCAGGTGAGAACAGCATTAGGTGAGGGTAATATCAGGTGAGGTCAATATCAGGTGAAGACAACATCATGTGAGTACAACATCAGGTGAGGACATTATCAGGTGAAGACAATATCAGGAGTGGAAAATATCAGGTGAGGACAGCATCGGGTGAGGACAATATCAGGTGAGGTCAATGTTATAAATCGCATCGTTCATCAAGAAACTACTCGTGAATTAATGCTGGACAGCCAGCTGGTGGCGCCGTCCAAGGAATATAAATACTTGGCCATCGGCCCCAGCCATCAGAGACATTTTGTAAGACAAGGAACTAGTGAAGTACAACTAGACCTCCATGTTCTGAAACAAGTTGATTAAAGCATTGCTTTATGCTCAAACCAAGTGCATAGTGAGTTTTAATATGTCAGTCAATATCAGGTGAAGACAACATCATGTGAGGACACCATCAGGTGAAGACTATATCAGGTGAAGACAACACCAGGTGAGGACAACATCAGGTGAGGACAACCTCAGGTGAGAAAAATATCAGGCGAAGACAATATCAGGTGAGGTCTATATCAGGCAAGGACAGCATTGTGTGAGGACAATATCAGGTGAGAACAATATCAGGTGAAGACAATATCAGGTGAAGACAATATCAGCTGAGGACAACATCAGGTGAGGACAACATCATGTGAGGACAACATTAGGTGAAGACAATATCAGGTGAGGACAATATCAGGCGAGGACTGAATTGGGTGGGGACAATATCATGTAAAGACAACATCAAGTGTGGACAACATCAGGTGAGGACAATATCAGGTGAAGACAATATCAGGTGATGTCAATACCAGGTGAAGACAGCACCTAGGTGACGGCAATATCAGGTGAGGACAATATCAGGTGAGAATAATATCAGGTGAAGACAATATCAGGTGAGGACAATATCAGGTGATGACAACATCATGTGAGGACAACATTAGGTGAAGACAATATCAGGTGAGGACAATATCAGGTGAGGACTGAATTGGGTGGGGACAATATCATGTAAAGACAACATCAAGTGAGGACAACATCAGGTGAGGACAATATCAGGTGAAGACAGTATCAGGTGATGTCAATACCAGGTGAAGACAACACCTAGGTGACAGCAATATCAGGTGAGGACAACATCAGGTGAGAATAATATCAGGTGAAGACAATATCAGGTGAGGTCAACATTAGGTGAGGAAAAAATCAGGTGAGGACAATAACATGTGATGACATCAGGCGAGGACAGTATTCAGTGAGGACAATATCAGGTGAGGTCAATATCAGGTGAAGACAATACAACGTGAGGACAATATCAGATGAGGACAACATCAGGTGGGAATAACATCAGGTGAAGACAATATCAGGTGAGGGCAATATCAGGTATGGACAGCATCGGGTGAGGACAATATCAGGTGGAACAATATCAGGTGAAGGCAATATCAGGTGAGGTCAAAATCAGCTGAAGACAATATCAGATGAGGACTACATCAGGTGATGACAATATCAGGTGAGGACAATATCAGGTGAGGACAACATCATATGAGGACAACATCAGGTGAGGACAATATCAGGTGAGCTCAATATCAGGTGAAGAAAATATCAGGTGAGGACAATATCAGGTAAGGACAATATCAGGTGCGAATAATATCAGATGAAGACAATATCAGGTGAGCTCAAAATCAGGTGAAGACAATATCAGGTGAGCACAATATCAGGTGAAGACAACATCATGTGAGGACAGCATCATGTGAGGACAATATCAGGTGAGCTCAATAGCAGGTGAAGACAATATCAGGTGAGGACAACATCAGTTGAACACAATATCAGGTGAGTCCAATATCAGGTGAGGACAATATCTGTTGAGGACAACATTGGGTGAGAACAATATAATTTGAAGACAAAATCAGGTGAGGACAATATCGGGGGAGGACAATACCAGGAGGTAACAATATCAGGTGAAGACAATATCAGGTGAGGACAACATCAGGTGAGGACAATATCAGGTGTGGACAATATCAGGTGAAGACAACATCAGGTGAGCACAAAATCAGCTGAGGACAATATCTGGTGAGGACAACATTGGGTGAGGACAATATAATTTGAAGACAAAATCAGGTGAGAACAATATCAGGTGAGGACAACATCAGGTGAGGACAGCATCAGGTGAGGACAATATCAGGTGAGGTCAATGTTATAAACCTCATCATTCATCAAGAAACCACTCGTGAAATAACGCTGGACAGCCAGCTGGTGGCACCGTCCAAGGAGTATAAATACTCGGGCGTCGGCCCCAGCATTCAGGGACATTTTGTAAACAAGGAACTAGTGAAGTACAACTAGGCCTCCATGTTCTGAAGCAACTGGATTAAAGCCTTGCTTTATGCTCAAACCAAGTGCATAGTGAGTTTTAATACATCAGTCAATATCAGGTGAAGACAACCTCATGTGAGGACAACATCAGGTGAGGACAATATTAGGTGAAGACAACACCAGGTGAGGACAACATCAGGTGAGGACAACCTCAGGTGAGAACAATATCAGGCGAAGACAATATCAGGTGAGCACAATATCAGGTGAAGACAATATCAGGTTATGTCAATACTAGGTGAAGACAACACCAGGTGAGGGCAATATCAGGTGAGGACAACATCAGGTGAGAATAATATCTGGTGAAGACAATATCAGGTGATGTCAATATCAGGTGAGGAAATAATCAGGTGAGGACAATATCATGTGATGACATCAGTCGAGGACATCATTGGGTGAGGACAATATCAGGTGAGAACTATATCAGGTGAAGCCAATATCAGTTGAAGACAATATCAGGTGAGGACAACCTCAGGTGAGGAAAAAATCAGGTGAGGGCAACATCAGGTGCAGAAAACATTAGGTGAGGATAATATCATGTGATGACATCAGGTGAGGACAACATCAGGTGAACACAATATCAGGTGAGGCCAATATCAAGTGAAGACAATACGAGGTGAGGACAACATCAGGTGAGGACAGCATCAGGTGGGAATAATATCAGGTGAAGACAATATCAAGTGAGGACAATATCAGGTGAGGACAATATTAGGTGAGGACAACATCAGGTGAGGACAATATCAGGTGAGGACAATATCAGGTGAGAATAATATCAGGTGAAGACAATATCAGGTGAGGACAATATCATGTGATGACTTCAGGTGATGACAATATCTGGTGAGAACAATATCAGGTGAGGTCAACATCAGGTGAGGAAATAATCAGGTGAGGACAATATCATGTGATGAAATCAGGCGAGGACAGCATTGGGTGAGGACAATATCAGGTGAGAACAATATCAGGTGAAGACAATATCAGGTGAGGACAACCTCAGGTGAGGAAAAAATCAGGTGAGTACAACATCAGGTGAAGACAATATCAGGTGAGGAAAATATCATGTGATGACATCAGGTGAGGACAATATCAGGTGAAGACAATATCAGGTGAGGTCAATATCAGATGAAGACAATAGGAGGTGAGGACAATATCAGGTGAGGACAACATCAGTTGGGAATAATATCAGGTGAAGACAATATCAAGTGAGGACAATATCAGGTGAGGACAATATTACGTGAGGACATCAGATGAGGACAATAACATGTGAGGACAATATCGTTTGAGGACAACATTGGCTGAAGACAATATCAGGAGAAGATAAAATCAGGTGAGGACTATATCAAGTGAGGACAATATCTGGTGAGGAGAATATAAGGTGAGGTCAATATAAGGTGAATACAAAATCATGTGAGGACAACATCAGGTATGGACAATATCAGGTGAAGACAACATCACGTGAGGACAACATTAGGTGAGGGCAATGTCAGGTGAGGACAACATTGGGTGAGGACAATATCAGGTGAGGACAACATCAGGTGAGGACAGCATCAGGTGAGGAAAATATCAGATGAGGACAAATTTGGTTGAGGACAGTATCAGGTGAGGACAACATTGGGTGAGGAAAATATCAGGTGAGAACAGTATCAGGTGAGGGCAATATCAGGTGAGGTCAATCTCAGGTGAAGACAACAAAAGGTGAGGACAAAACCATGTGAGGACAACATCAGGTGAGGACAATATCAGGTGAGGACAATATCAGGTGAAGACAGCATCATGTGAGTACAACATCAGGTGAGGACATTATCAGGTGAAGACAATATCAGGAGAGGAAAATATCAGGTGAGGACAGCATCGGGTGAGGACAATATCAGGTGAGGTCAATGTTATAAATCACATCGTTCATCAAGAAACTACTCGTGAATTAATGCTGGACGGCCAGCTGGTGGCGCCTTCCAAGGAGTATAAATACCCGGCCATCGGCCCCAGCCAACAGGGACATTTTGTAAGACAAGGAACAAGTGAAGAACAACTAGACCTCCATGTTCTGAAACAAGTTGATTAAAGCCTTGCTTTATGCTCAAACCAAGTGCATAGTGAGTTTTAATATGTCAGTCAATATCAGGTGAAGACAGCATCATGTGAGGACAACATCAGGTGAAGACAATATCAGGTGAAAACAACACCAGCTGAGGACAACATCTGGTGAGGACAACCTCAGGTGAGAAAAATATCAGGCGAAGACAATATCAGGTGAGGTCTATATCAGGCAAGGACTGCATTGTGTGAGGACAATATCAGGTGAGAACAATATCAGGTGAAGACAATATCAGGTGAAGACAATATCAGGTGAGGACAACATCAGGTGAAAACAACATCATGTGAGGACAACATTAGGTGAAGATAATATCAGGTGAGGACAATATCAGGCGAAGACTGAATCGGGTGAGGACAATATCAGGTAAAGACAACATCAAGTGAGGACAACACCAGGTGAGGACAATATCAGGTGAAGACAATATCAGGTGATGTCAATACCAGGTGAAGACAACACCTAGGTGAGGGCAATATCAGGTGAGGACAACATCAGGTGAGAATAGTATCAGGTGAAGACAATATCAGGTGAGGACAATATCAGGTGATGACATCAGGTGAGGACACTATCAGGTGAAGATAATATCAGGTGAGGTCAACATCAGGTGAGGAAAAAATCAGGTAGGACAGGATCATGTGATGACATCAGGCGAAGACAGCATTCAGTGAGGACAATATCAGGTGAGGTCAATATCAGGTGAAGACAATACGACGTGAGGACAATATCAGGTGAGGACAACATCAGGTGGGGATAATATCAGGTGAGGTCAATATCAGGTGAGGGCAATATCAGGTGTGGGCAGCATCGGGTGAGGACAATATCAGGTGGGAACAATATCAGGTGAAGGCAATATCAGGTGAGGTCAAAATCAGCTGAAGACAATATCAGGTGAGGATTACATCAGGTGATGACAATATCAGGTGAAGACAATATCAGGTGAGGACAACATCATGTGAGGACAACATCAAGTGAGGACAATATCAGGTGAGCTCAATATCAGGTGAAGAAAATATCAGGTGAGGACAAGATCAGGTGAGGACAATGTCAGGTGCGAATAATATCAGGTGAAGACAATATCAGGTGAGCTCAAAATCAGGTGAAGACAACATCATGTGAGGACAACATCATGTGAGGACAATATCAGGTGAGCTCAATAGCAGGTGAAGACAATATCAGGTGAGGACAAAATCAGGTGAACGGAACATCAGGTGAGTTCAATATCAGGTGAGGACAGCATCGGTTGAGGACAACATCAGGCGAGGACAATATCAGGTGAGGACAATACCAGGTGGGAACAATATCAAGTGAAGACAATATCAGGTGAAGACAATGTCAGGTGAGGACAACATCAGGTGAGGACAATATCAGGTGTGGACAATATCAGGTGAAGACAACATTGGGTGAGGACAATATCTGGTGAGGACAACATTGGGTGAGGACAATATCAGTTGAAGACAAAATCAGGTGAGGACAATATCAGGTGAGGAAAATATCAGGTGAGGACAACATCAGGTGAGGACAGCATCAGGTGAGGACAATATCAGTTGAGGTCAATGTTAAAAATCTCATCATTAATCAAGAAACAACTCGTGAAATAATGCTGGACAGCCAGCTGGTGACGCCGTCCAAGGAGTATAAATACTCAGGCGTCGGCACCAGCATCAGGAACATTTTGTAAGACAAGGTACTAGTGAAGTACAACTAGGCCTCCAATTTCTGAAACAAATTGATTAAAGCCTTGCTTTATGCTCAAACCAAGTGCATAGTGAGTTTTAATACATCAGTCAATATCAGGTGAAGACAACCTCATGTGAGGACAACATCAGGTGAGGACAATATCAGGTGAAGACAAAACCAGGTGAGCACAATATCAGGTGAAGACAATATCAGGTTATGTCAATACTAGGTGAAGACAAAAACAGGTGAGGGCAATATCAGGTGAGGACAACATCAGGTGAGAATAATATCAGGTGAAGACAATATCAGATGAGGACAATTTCATGTGATGGCTTCAGGTGAGGTCAACATCAGGTGAGGAAATAATCAGGTGAGGACAATATCATGTGATGACATCAGGCGAGGCCAGCATTGGGTGAGGACAATATCAGGTGAGAGCAATATCAGGTGAAGACAATATCTGGTGAAGACAATATCAGGTGAGGACAACCTCAGGTGAGGAAAAAATCAGGTCAGGACAACATCAGGTGAAGACGATATCAGGTGAGGACAATATCATGTGATGACATCAGGTGAGGACAACATCAGGTGAACACAATATCAGGTGAGGCCAATATCAAGTGAAGACAATACGAGGTGAGGACAACATCAGGTGAGGACAGCATCAGGTGGGAATAATATCAGGTGAAGACAATATCAAGTGAGGACAATATCAGGTGAGGACAATATTAGGTGAGGACAACATCAGGTGAGGACAATATCAGGTGAGGACAATATTGGGTGAGGACAACATTGGGTGAGGATAATATCAGGTGAGGACAATATAAGTTGAGGTCAATATCAGGTGAATACAAAATCATGTGAGGACAACATCAGGTGTGGACAATATCAGGTGAAGACAACATCAGGTGAGGACAACATTAGGTGAGGGCAATGTCAGGTGAGGACAACATTGGGTGAGGACAACCTCAGGTGAGGAAAAAATTAGGTGAGGACAATATCAGGTGAAGACAATATCAGGTGAGGTCAATATCAGGTGAAGACAATACAAGGTGAGGACAATATCAGGTGATGACAACATCAGGTGGGAATAATATCAGTTGAAGACAATATCAAGTGAGGAGAATATCAGGTGCAGACAATATTAGGTGAGGACAACATCAGCTGAGGAAAATATCAGGTGAGTACAATATCGGGTGAGGACAACATTGGTTGAGGACAATATCAGGTGAGGACAATATAAGCTGTGGTCAATATCAGGTGAATACAAAATCATGTGAGGACAACATCAGGTGTGGATAATATCAGGTGAAGACAACGTCAGGTGAGGACAACATTAGGAGAGGTCAATGTCAGGTGAGGACAAAATTGGGTGAGGAGAGTATCATGTGAGGACAACATTGGGTGAGGACAATATCAGGTGAGAACAGTATCAGGTGAGGGTAATATCAGGTGAGATCAATCTCAGGTGACGACAACAACAGGTGAGGACAAAACCAGGCGAGGACAACATCAGGTGAGGACAATATCAGGTGAGGACAATATCAGGTGAGAGCAGCATCAGGTGAGGGAAATATCAGGTGAGGTCAATATCAGGTGAAGGCAACATCATGTGAGGACAACATCAGGTGAGGACATTATCAGGTGAAGACAACATCAGGAGAGGAATATATCAGGTGAGGACAGCATCGGGTGAGGACAATATCAGGTGAGGTCAATGTTATAAATCTCATCATTCATCAAGAAACTACTTGTGAAATAATGCTGGATGGCCAGCTGGTGGCACCGTCCAAGGAGTTTAAATACTCGGCCGTCGGTCCCAGCCAACAGGGACATTTTGTAAGACAAGGAACTAGTGAAGCACAACAAGACCTCCATATTCTGAAACAAGTTGATTAAAGCCTTGCTTTATGCTCAAACCAAGTGCATTGTGAGTTTTAATACATCAATCAATATCAGGTGAAGACAACATCATGTGAGGACAACATCAGGTGAAGACAATATCAGGTGAAGACAACACCAGGTGAGGACAACATCAGGTGAGGACAACCTCAGGTGAGAAAAATATCAGGCGAAGACATTATCAGGTGAGGTCTATATCAGGCGAGGACAGCATTGGGTGAAGACAATATCAGGTGAGAACAATATCAGGTGAAGACAATATCAGGTGAAGACTATATCAGGTGAGGACAACATCAGGTGAGGACAACAGCATGTGAGGACAACATTAGGTGAAGACAATATCAGGTGAGGATAATATCAGGTGAGGACTGAATCGGTTGAGGACAATATCAGGTAAATACAACATCAAGTAAGGACAACATCAGGTGAGGACAATATCAGGTGAAGACAATATCAGGTGATGTCAATACCAGGTGAAGACAACACCAGGTGAGGGCAATATCAGGTGAGGACAACATCAGGTGAGAATAATATCAGCTGAAGACAATATCAGGTGAGGACAATATCAGGTGATGACATCAGGTGTGGACACAATCAGGTGAAGACAATATCAGATGAGGTCAACATCAGGTGAGGAAAAAATCAGGTGAGGACAATATCATGTGGTGACATCAGGCGAGGACAGCATTCAGTGAGGACAATATCAGGTGAGAACAATATCAGGTGAAGACAATATCAGGTGAAGACAATATCAGGTGAGGACAACATCAGGTGTGGAAAAAATCTGGTTAGGACAACATCAGGTGAAGACAGTATCAGGTGAGGACAATGTCATGTGATGACATTAGGTGAGGACAATATCAGGTGAAGACAATATCAGGTGAGGTCAATATCAGGTGAAGTCAATACGACATGAGGACAATATCAGGTGAGGACAATATCAGGTGGGAATAATATCAGGTGAAGACAATATCAGTTGAGGGCAATATCAGGCATGGACAGCATCGGGTGAGGAAAATATCAGGTGGGAACAATATCAGGGGAAGGCAATATCAGGTGAGGTCAAAATCAGCTGAAGATAATATCAGGTGAGGTCTACATCAGGTGATGACCATATCAGGTGAGGAGAATATCAGGTGAGGACAACATCATGTGAGGACAACATCAGGTGAGGACAATATCAGGTGAGCTCAATATCAGGTGAAGAAAATATCAGGTGAGGACAATATCAGTTGAGGACAGCATCAGGTGGGAACAAGATCAGGTGAAGACAATGTCAGGTGAGCTCAAAATCAGGTGAACACAATATCAGGTGAGGAAAATATCAGGTGAAGACAACATCATGTGAGGACAACATCATGTGAGGACAATATCAGGTGAGCTCAATAGCTGGTGAAGACAATATCAGGTGAGGACAACATCAGGTGAACACAATATCAGGTGAGTTCAATATCAGGTGAGGACAGCATCGGGTGAGGACAACATCAGGGGAGGACAATATCGGGTGAGGACAATACCAGGTGGGAACAAAACCAGGTGAGCACAATATCTGGTGAAGACAATATCAGGTGATGTCAATATCAGGTGAGGAAATAATCAGGTGAGGACAATATCATGTGATGACATCAGTCGAGGACATCATTGGGTGAGGACAATATCAGGTGAGAACTATATCAGGTGAAGCCAATATCAGTTGAAGACAATATCAGGTGAGGACAACCTCAGGTGAGGAAAAAATCAGGTGAGGGCAACATCAGGTGCAGAAAACATTAGGTGAGGATAATATCATGTGATGACATCAGGTGAGGACAACATCAGGTGAACACAATATCAGGTGAGGCCAATATCAAGTGAAGACAATACGAGGTGAGGACAACATCAGGTGAGGACAGCATCAGGTGGGAATAATATCAGGTGAAGACAATATCAAGTGAGGACAATATCAGGTGAGGACAATATTAGGTGAGGACAACATCAGGTGAGGACAATATCAGGTGAGGACAATATCAGGTGAGAATAATATCAGGTGAAGACAATATCAGGTGAGGACAATATCATGTGATGACTTCAGGTGATGACAATATCTGGTGAGAACAATATCAGGTGAGGTCAACATCAGGTGAGGAAATAATCAGGTGAGGACAATATCATGTGATGAAATCAGGCGAGGACAGCATTGGGTGAGGACAATATCAGGTGAGAACAATATCAGGTGAAGACAATATCAGGTGAGGACAACCTCAGGTGAGGAAAAAATCAGGTGAGTACAACATCAGGTGAAGACAATATCAGGTGAGGAAAATATCATGTGATGACATCAGGTGAGGACAATATCAGGTGAAGACAATATCAGGTGAGGTCAATATCAGATGAAGACAATAGGAGGTGAGGACAATATCAGGTGAGGACAACATCAGTTGGGAATAATATCAGGTGAAGACAATATCAAGTGAGGACAATGTCAGGTGAGGACAATATTACGTGAGGACATCAGATGAGGACAATAACATGTGAGGACAATATCGTTTGAGGACAACATTGGCTGAAGACAATATCAGGAGAAGATAAAATCAGGTGAGGACTATATCAAGTGAGGACAATATCTGGTGAGGAGAATATAAGGTGAGGTCAATATAAGGTGAATACAAAATCATGTGAGGACAACATCAGGTATGGACAATATCAGGTGAAGACAACATCACGTGAGGACAACATTAGGTGAGGGCAATGTCAGGTGAGGACAACATTGGGTGAGGACAATATCAGGTGAGGACAACATCAGGTGAGGACAGCATCAGGTGAGGAAAATATCAGATGAGGACAAATTTGGTTGAGGACAGTATCAGGTGAGGACAACATTGGGTGAGGAAAATATCAGGTGAGAACAGTATCAGGTGAGGGCAATATCAGGTGAGGTCAATCTCAGGTGAAGACAACAAAAGGTGAGGACAAAACCATGTGAGGACAACATCAGGTGAGGACAATATCAGGTGAGGACAATATCAGGTGAAGACAGCATCATGTGAGTACAACATCAGGTGAGGACATTATCAGGTGAAGACAATATCAGGAGAGGAAAATATCAGGTGAGGACAGCATCGGGTGAGGACAATATCAGGTGAGGTCAATGTTATAAATCACATCGTTCATCAAGAAACTACTCGTGAATTAATGCTGGACGGCCAGCTGGTGGCGCCTTCCAAGGAGTATAAATACCCGGCCATCGGCCCCAGCCAACAGGGACATTTTGTAAGACAAGGAACAAGTGAAGAACAACTAGACCTCCATGTTCTGAAACAAGTTGACTAAAGCCTTGCTTTATGCTCAAACCAAGTGCATAGTGAGTTTTAATATGTCAGTCAATATCAGGTGAAGACAGCATCATGTGAGGACAACATCAGGTGAAGACAATATCAGGTGAAAACAACACCAGCTGAGGACAACATCTGGTGAGGACAACCTCAGGTGAGAAAAATATCAGGCGAAGACAATATCAGGTGAGGTCTATATCAGGCAAGGACTGCATTGTGTGAGGACAATATCAGGTGAGAACAATATCAGGTGAAGACAATATCAGGTGAAGACAATATCAGGTGAGGACAACATCAGGTGAAAACAACATCATGTGAGGACAACATTAGGTGAAGATAATATCAGGTGAGGACAATATCAGGCGAAGACTGAATCGGGTGAGGACAATATCAGGTAAAGACAACATCAAGTGAGGACAACACCAGGTGAGGACAATATCAGGTGAAGACAATATCAGGTGATGTCAATACCAGGTGAAGACAACACCTAGGTGAGGGCAATATCAGGTGAGGACAACATCAGGTGAGAATAGTATCAGGTGAAGACAATATCAGGTGAGGACAATATCAGGTGATGACATCAGGTGAGGACACTATCAGGTGAAGATAATATCAGGTGAGGTCAACATCAGGTGAGGAAAAAATCAGGTAGGACAGGATCATGTGATGACATCAGGCGAAGACAGCATTCAGTGAGGACAATATCAGGTGAGGTCAATATCAGGTGAAGACAATACGACGTGAGGACAATATCAGGTGAGGACAACATCAGGTGGGGATAATATCAGGTGAGGTCAATATCAGGTGAGGGCAATATCAGGTGTGGGCAGCATCGGGTGAGGACAATATCAGGTGGGAACAATATCAGGTGAAGGCAATATCAGGTGAGGTCAAAATCAGCTGAAGACAATATCAGGTGAGGACTACATCAGGTGATGACAATATCAGGTGAAGACAATATCAGGTGAGGACAACATCATGTGAGGACAACATCAAGTGAGGACAATATCAGGTGAGCTCAATATCAGGTGAAGAAAATATCAGGTGAGGACAAGATCAGGTGAGGACAATGTCAGGTGCGAATAATATCAGGTGAAGACAATATCAGGTGAGCTCAAAATCAGGTGAAGACAACATCATGTGAGGACAACATCATGTGAGGACAATATCAGGTGAGCTCAATAGCAGGTGAAGACAATATCAGGTGAGGACAAAATCAGGTGAACGGAACATCAGGTGAGTTCAATATCAGGTGAGGACAGCATCGGTTGAGGACAACATCAGGCGAGGACAATATCAGGTGAGGACAATACCAGGTGGGAACAATATCAAGTGAAGACAATATCAGGTGAAGACAATGTCAGGTGAGGACAACATCAGGTGAGGACAATATCAGGTGTGGACAATATCAGGTGAAGACAACATTGGGTGAGGACAATATCTGGTGAGGACAACATTGGGTGAGGACAATATCAGTTGAAGACAAAATCAGGTGAGGACAATATCAGGTGAGGAAAATATCAGATGAGGACAACATCAGGTGAGGACAGCATCAGGTGAGGACAATATCAGTTGAGGTCAATGTTAAAAATCTCATCATTAATCAAGAAACAACTCATGAAATAATGCTGGACAGCCAGCTGGTGACGCCGTCCAAGGAGTATAAATACTCAGGCGTCGGCACCAGCATCAGGAACATTTTGTAAGACAAGGTACTAGTGAAGTACAACTAGGCCTCCAATTTCTGAAACAAATTGATTAAAGCCTTGCTTTATGCTCAAACCAAGTGCATAGTGAGTTTTAATACATCAGTCAATATCAGGTGAAGACAACCTCATGTGAGGAAAACATCAGGTGAGGACAATATCAGGTGAAGACAAAACCAGGTGAGCACAATATCAGGTGAAGACAATATCAGGTTATGTCAATACTAGGTGAAGACAAAAACAGGTGAGGGCAATATCAGGTGAGGACAACATCAGGTGAGAATAATATCAGGTGAAGACAATATCAGATGAGGACAATTTCATGTGATGGCTTCAGGTGAGGTCAACATCAGGTGAGGAAATAATCAGGTGAGGACAATATCATGTGATGACATCAGGCGAGGCCAGCATTGGGTGAGGACAATATCAGGTGAGAGAAATATCAGGTGAAGACAATATCTGGTGAAGATAATATCAGGTGAGGACAACCTCAGGTGAGGAAAAAATCAGGTCAGGACAACATCAGGTGAAGACGATATCAGGTGAGGACAATATCATGTGATGACATCAGGTGAGGACAACATCAGGTGAACACAATATCAGGTGAGGCCAATATCAAGTGAAGACAATACGAGGTGAGGACAACATCAGGTGAGGACAGCATCAGGTGGGAATAATATCAGGTGAAGACAATATCAAGTGAGGACAATATCAGGTGAGGACAATATTAGGTGAGGACAACATCAGGTGAGGACAATATCAGGTGAGGACAATATTGGGTGAGGACAACATTGGGTGAGGATAATATCAGGTGAGGACAATATAAGTTGAGGTCAATATCAGGTGAATACAAAATCATGTGAGGACAACATCAGGTGTGGACAATATCAGGTGAAGACAACATCAGGTGAGGACAACATTAGGTGAGGGCAATGTCAGGTGAGGACAACATTGGGTGAGGACAACCTCAGGTGAGGAAAAAATTAGGTGAGGACAATATCAGTGAAGACAATATCAGGTGAGGTCAATATCAGGTGAAGACAATACAAGGTGAGGACAATATCAGGTGATGACAACATCAGGTGGGAATAATATCAGTTGAAGACAATATCAAGTGAGGAGAATATCAGGTGCAGACAATATTAGGTGAGGACAACATCAGCTGAGGAAAATATCAGGTGAGTACAATATCGGGTGAGGACAACATTGGTTGAGGACAATATCAGGTGAGGACAATATAAGCTGTGGTCAATATCAGGTGAATACAAAATCATGTGAGGACAACATCAGGTGTGGATAATATCAGGTGAAGACAACATCAGGTGAGGACAACATTAGGAGAGGTCAATGTCAGGTGAGGACAAAATTGGGTGAGGAGAGTATCATGTGAGGACAACATTGGGTGAGGACAATATCAGGTGAGAACAGTATCAGGTGAGGGTAATATCAGGTGAGATCAATCTCAGGTGACGACAACAACAGGTGAGGACAAAACCAGGCGAGGACAACATCAGGTGAGGACAATATCAGGTGAGGACAATATCAGGTGAGAGCAGCATCAGGTGAGGGAAATATCAGGTGAGGTCAATATCAGGTGAAGGCAACATCATGTGAGGACAACATCAGGTGAGGACATTATCAGGTGAAGGCAACATCAGGAGAGGAATATATCAGGTGAGGACAGCATCGGGTGAGGACAATATCAGGTGAGGTCAATGTTATAAATCTCATCATTCATCAAGAAACTACTTGTGAAATAATGCTGGATGGCCAGCTGGTGGCACCGTCCAAGGAGTTTAAATACTCGGCCGTCGGTCCCAGCCAACAGGGACATTTTGTAAGACAAGGAACTAGTGAAGCACAACAAGACCTCCATATTCTGAAACAAGTTGATTAAAGCCTTGCTTTATGCTCAAACCAAGTGCATTGTGAGTTTTAATACATCAATCAATATCAGGTGAAGACAACATCATGTGAGGACAACATCAGGTGAAGACAATATCAGGTGAAGACAACACCAGGTGAGGACAACATCAGGTGAGGACAACCTCAGGTGAGAAAAATATCAGGCGAAGACATTATCAGGTGAGGTCTATATCAGGCGAGGACAGCATTGGGTGAAGACAATATCAGGTGAGAACAATATCAGGTGAAGACAATATCAGGTGAAGACAATATCAGGTGAGGACAACATCAGGTGAGGACAACAGCATGTGAGGACAACATTAGGTGAAGACAATATCAGGTGAGGATAATATCAGGTGAGGACTGAATCGGTTGAGGACAATATCAGGTAAATACAACATCAAGTAAGGACAACATCAGGTGAGGACAATATCAGGTGAAGACAATATCAGGTGATGTCAATACCAGGTGAAGACAACACCAGGTGAGGGCAATATCAGGTGAGGACAACATCAGGTGAGAATAATATCAGCTGAAGACAATATCAGGTGAGGACAATATCAGGTGATGACATCAGGTGTGGACACAATCAGGTGAAGACAATATCAGATGAGGTCAACATCAGGTGAGGAAAAAATCAGGTGAGGACAATATCATGTGGTGACATCAGGCGAGGACAGCATTCAGTGAGGACAATATCAGGTGAGAACAATATCAGGTGAAGACAATATCAGGTGAAGACAATATCAGGTGAGGACAACATCAAGTGTGGAAAAAATCTGGTTAGGACAACATCAGGTGAAGACAGTATCAGGTGAGGACAATGTCATGTGATGACATTAGGTGAGGACAATATCAGGTGAAGACAATATCAGGTGAGGTCAATATCAGGTGAAGTCAATACGACATGAGGACAATATCAGGTGAGGACAATATCAGGTGGGAATAATATCAGGTGAAGACAATATCAGTTGAGGGCAATATCAGGCATGGACAGCATCGGGTGAGGAAAATATCAGGTGGGAACAATATCAGGGGAAGGCAATATCAGGTGAGGTCAAAATCAGCTGAAGATAATATCAGGTGAGGTCTACATCAGGTGATGACCATATCAGGTGAGGAGAATATCAGGTGAGGACAACATCATGTGAGGACAACATCAGGTGAGGACAATATCAGGTGAGCTCAATATCAGGTGAAGAAAATATCAGGTGAGGACAATATCAGTTGAGGACAGCATCAGGTGGGAACAAGATCAGGTGAAGACAATGTCAGGTGAGCTCAAAATCAGGTGAACACAATATCAGGTGAGGAAAATATCAGGTGAAGACAACATCATGTGAGGACAACATCATGTGAGGACAATATCAGGTGAGCTCAATAGCTGGTGAAGACAATATCAGGTGAGGACAACATCAGGTGAACACAATATCAGGTGAGTTCAATATCAGGTGAGGACAGCATCGGGTGAGGACAACATCAGGGGAGGACAATATCGGGTGAGGACAATACCAGGTGGGAACAAAACCAGGTGAGCACAATATCTGGTGAAGACAATATCAGGTGATGTCAATATCAGGTGAGGAAATAATCAGGTGAGGACAATATCATGTGATGACATCAGTCGAGGACATCATTGGGTGAGGACAATATCAGGTGAGAACTATATCAGGTGAAGCCAATATCAGTTGAAGACAATATCAGGTGAGGACAACCTCAGGTGAGGAAAAAATCAGGTGAGGGCAACATCAGGTGCAGAAAACATTAGGTGAGGATAATATCATGTGATGACATCAGGTGAGGACAATATCAGGTGAAGACAATATCAGGTGAGGTCAATATCAGGTGAAGGCAATATGAGGTGAGGACAATATCAGATGAGGACAACATCAGGTGGGAATAATATCAGGTGAAGACAATATCAAGTGAGGACAAAATCAGGTGAGGACAATATTAGTTGAGGACAACATCAGGTGAGGACAATATCAGGTGAGAACAATATCGGATGAGGAAACCATTGGGTGAGGACAATACCAGGTGAGGACAATATAAGGTGAGGTCAATATCAGGTGAATACAAAATCATGTGAGGACAACATCAGGTGTGGACAATATCAGGTGACGACAACATCAGGTGAGGACAAAATTAGGTGAGGGCAATGTCAGGTGAGGACAACATTGGGTGAGGCCAAACTCAGGTGAGGAAAAAATCAGGTGAGGACAACATCAGGTGAAGACAATATCAGGTGAGGACAATATCATGTGATGACATCAGGTGAGGAAAATATCAGGTGAAGACAATATCAGGTGAGGTCAATATCAGGTGAAGACAATACGAGTTGAGGACAATATCAGGTGAGGACAACATCAGGTGAAGACAGTATCAAGTGAGGACAATATCAGGTGTGGACAATGTTAGGTGAGGACAACATCAGGTGAGGACAATCTCACGTGAGGACAATATCGGGTGAGGACAACATTGGGTGAGGACAATATCAGGTGAGGACTATATATGGTGAGGTCAATATCAGGTGAATACAAAATCATGTGAGGACAACATCAGGTGTGGACAATATCAGGTGAAGACAACATCAGGTGAGGACAACATTAGGTGAGGGCAATGTCAGGTGATGACAAAATTGGGTGAGGAGAGTATCATGTGAGGACAACATTGGGTGAGGACAATATCAGGTGAGAACAGTATCAGGTGAGGGTGATATCAGGTGAGGTCAATCTCAGGTGAAGACAACAACACGTGAGGACAAAATCAGGTGAGGACAACATCAGGTGAGGACAATATCAGGTGAGGACAATATCAGGTGAGAACAGCATCAGGTGAGGGCAATATCAGGTGAGGTCAATATCAGGTGAAGACAACATCATGTGAGGACAACATCAGGTGAGGACATTATCAGGGGAAGGCAATATCAGGAGAGGAAAATATCAGGTGAGGACAGCATCGGGTGAGGACAATATCAGGTGAGGTCAATGTTATAAATCTCATCATTCATCAAGAAACTACTCGTGAAATAACGTTGGATGGCCAGTTGGTGGCGCCGTCCAAGGAGTATAAATACTCGGCCGCTGGCCCCAGCCATCAGGGACATATTGTAAGACAAGGAACTAGTGAAGTACAACAAGACCTCCATATTCTGAAACAAGTTGATTAAAGCCTTGCTTTATGCTCAAACCAAGTGCATAGTGAGTTTTAATACGTCAGTCAATATCAGGTGAAGACAACATCATGTGAGGACAACATCAGGTGAGGACAATATCAGGTGAAGACAACAGCAGGTGAGGACAACATCAGGTGAGGACAACCTCAGGTGAGAACAATATCAGGCGAAGACAATATCAGGGAGGACTATATCAGGTGAGGACAGCATTGGGTGAGGACAATATCAGGTGAGAACAATATCAGGTGAAACAATATCAGGTGAAGACAATATCAGGGGAGGACAACATCAGGTGAGGACAACATCAGGTGAGGACAACATTAGGTGAAGACAATATCAGGTGAGGACAATATCAGGCGAGGACAGAATGGGGTGAGGACAATATCAGGTGAAGACAACATGAAGTGAGGACAATATCAGGTGAGGACAATATCAGGTGAAGACAATATCAGGTGATGTCCATACCAGGTGAAGACAACACCAGGTGAGTGCAATATCAGGTGAGGACAACATCAGTTGAGAATGATATCAGGTGAAGACAATATCAGGTGAAGACAATTTCATGTGATGACATCAGGTGAGGACAATATCAGGTGAAGACAATATCAGGTGAGGTCAACATCAGGTGAGGAAAAAATCAGGTGAGGACAATATCATGTGATGACATCAGGCGAGGACAGCATTCAGTGAGGACAATATCAGGTGAGAACAATATCAGGTGAAGACAATATCAGGGGAAGACAATATCAGGTGAGGACAGCATTCAGTGAGGACAATATCAGGTGAGAACAATATCAGGTGAAGACAATATCAGGGGAAGACAATATCAGGTGAGGACAACATCAGGTGAGGAAAAAATCTGGAGAGGACAACATCAGGTGAAGACAATATCAGGTGAGGACAATATCATGTGATGAAATCAGGTGAGGACAATATCAAGTGAAGGCAATTTCAGGTGAGGTCAATATCAGGTGAAGACAATACGAGGTGAGGACAATATCAGGTGAGGACAATATCAGGTGGGAATAATATCAGGTGAAGACAATATCAGGTGAGGGCAATATCAGGCGAGGTCAGCATCCGGTGAGGACAATATCAGGTGAGCACAATATAAGGCGAGGACAGCGTTGGGTGAGGACAATATCAGGTCAGAACACTATCAGCTGAAGACAATATCAGGTGAAGACAATATCAGGTGAGTACAACATCAGGTGAGGACAACATCAGGTGAAGACAGGTGAGGACAACATTAGGTGAAGCCTATACCAGGTGAGGACAATATCAGATAAGGACAGCATCGGGTGAGAACAATATCAGGTGAAGTCAATATCAGGCGAGGACAGCATCGGGTGAGGACAATATCAGGTGACAACAATATCAGGTGAAGACAATATCAGGTGAAGATAATATCAGGTGAAGAAAATATCAGGTGAGCTCAATATTAGGTGAAGACAATATCAGGAGAGGACAACATCAGGTGAGGACAATATCAGGTAAGGACAATATCAGGTGAGGACAACATTGGGGTGAGGACAATATCAGGTGAGGTCAGCATCAGGTGAGGTCAATATCAGGTGAGGTCCATATCAGGTGAAGACAGCATCATGTGAGGACATATCAGCTGAGAGCAATATCGGGTGAAGACAATATCAGGTGAGATCAATATCAGGTGAAGACAACACCGGGTGAGGACAAAATGTGGTGAGCACAATATCAGGTGAGGACAATATCTGTTGAGGGCAACATTGTGTGAGGTCAATATCAGGTGAAGACAATATCAGGTGAAGATAATATCAGGCGAGGACAATATCAGGTGAGGACAGCATCAGTTGAGGACAATATTGGATGAGTTCAATATCAGGTGAAGACTACATCATGTGAGGACAATATCAGGTGAAGACAATATCAGGTGAGGACAACATTGGTGAGGACAACATCAGATGAGGACAATATCAGGTGAAGACAATAGCGGGTGAGGACAATATTAGGTGAGGGCAGCATCAGGTGATCACAATATCAGTTGAGGACAACATCAGGTGAGGACAGCATCAGGTGAGGACAATATCAGGTGAAGACAATATCAGTGAGGACAACATCAAGTGAGGACAACATCAGGTGAGGACAATATCAGGTGAAGACAATATCAGGTGAGAACAGCATCAGGTGAAGGCAATATCAGGTGAGGACACTATCAGTCAAGGACAGCATTGGGTGAGGACAATATCAGGTGAGGACAACATTGGGTGAGGACAATATTAGGTGAGGACAACATTGGGTGAGGACAATATCAGGTGAGTTCAATATCAGGTGAAGACAACATCATGTGAGGACAGCATCAGGTGAAGACAATATCAGGTGAGGACAATATCAGGTGAGGACAACATTGGGTGAGGACAATATCATGCGAGGACAGCATCGGATGAGGACAATATCAGTTGAGGTCAATATCAGGTGAAGAAAACACCAGGTGAGGACAACATCAGGTGAGGTCAATATCAGGTGAGGGCAATATCAGGTGAGAACAGCATCAGGTGAGGACAATATCAGATGAAGTTAATATCAGGTGAGGTCAATATCAGGTGAAGACAGCATCATGTTAGGACAGCATCGGGTGTGGATAATATCAGGTGAAGACAGTATCAGGTGAGGACAATAGCAGGTGAGGACTGTATCGGGTGAGGACAATATCAGGTGAGGTCAATGTTATAAATCTTATCATTAATCAAGGAACTACTCTTGAAATAACGCTGGATGGCCAGCTGGTGGTGCCATCCAAGGAGTATAAATACTCGGGCGTCGGCCCCAGCACCCAGGGACATTTTGTAAGACAAGGAACTAGTGAAGTGCAACTAGACCTCCATGTTCTGAAACAAGTTGATTAAAGCCTTGCTTTATGCTCAAACCAAGTGCATGGTGAGTTTTAATACATCAGTCAATATCAGGTGAAGACAACTTCATGTGAGGACAACATCAGGTGAAGACAATGTCAGTTGAGGACAACATCAGGTGAGGACAATATCAGGTGAGGTCAAAATCAGGTGAGGACAATATCAGGTGAAGACACTATCAGGTGCGGACAACATCAGGTGAGGACAATATCAGGTGAGGACAACATCATTGGAGGACAATATCAGGTGAGGTCAATATCAGATGAAGACAATAGGAGGTGAGGACAATATCAGGTGAGGACAACATCAGTTGGGAATAATATCAGGTGAAGACAATATCAAGTGAGGACAATATCAGGTGAGGACAATATTACGTGAGGACAACATCAGATGAGGACAATAACATGTGAGGACAATATCGTTTGAGGACAACATTGGCTGAAGACAATATCAGGAGAAGATAAAATCAGGTGAGGACTATATCAAGTGAGGACAATATCTGGTGAGGAGAATACAAGGTGAGGTCAATATAAGGTGAATACAAAATCATGTGAGGACAACATCAGGTATGGACAATATCAGGTGAAGACAACATCACGTGAGGACAACATTAGGTGAGGGCAATGTCAGGTGAGGACAACATTGGGTGAGGACAATATCAGGTGAGGACAACATCAGGTGAGGACAGCATCAGGTGAGGAAAATATCAGATGAGGACAAATTTGGTTGAGGGCAGTATCAGGTGAGGACAACATTGGGTGAGGAAAATATCAGGTGAGAACAGTATCAGGTGAGGGCAATATCAGGTGAGGTCAATCTCAGGTGAAGACAACAAAAGGTGAGGACAAAACCATGTGAGGACAACATCAGGTGAGGACAATATCAGGTGAAGACAGCATCATGTGAGTACAACATCAGGTGAGGACATTATCAGGTGAAGACAATATCAGGAGAGGAAAATATCAGGTGAGGACAGCATCGGGTGAGGACAATATCAGGTGAGGTCAATGTTATAAATCACATCGTTCAACAAGAAACTACTCGTGAATTAATGCTGGACGGCCAGCTGGTGGCGCCTTCCAAGGAGTATAAATACCCGGCCATCGGCCCCAGCCAACAGTGACATTTTGTAAGACAAGGAACAAGTGAAGTACAACTAGACCTCCATGTTCTGAAACAAGTTGATTAAAGCCTTGCTTTATGCTCAAACCAAGTGCATAGTGAGTTTTAATATGTCAGTCAATATCAGGTGAAGACAGCATCATGTGAGGACAACATCAGGTGAAGACAATATCATGTGAAAACAACACCAGCTAAGGACAACATCTGGTGAGGACAACCTCAGGTGAGAAAAATATCAGGCGAAGACAATATCAGGTGAGGTCTATATCAGGCAAGGACTGCATTGTGTGAGGACAATATCAGGTGAGAACAATATCAGGTGAAGACAATATCAGGTGAAGACAATATCAGGTGAGGACAACATCAGGTGAGGAGAACATCATGTGAGGACAACATTAGGTGAAGATAATATCAGGTGAGGACAATATCAGGCGAAGACTGAATCGGGTGAGGACAATATCAGGTAAAGACAACATCAAGTGAGGACAACATCAGGTGAGGACAATATCAGGTGAAGACAATATCAGGTGATGTCAATACCAGGTGAAGACAACACCTAGCTGAGGGCAATATCAGGTGAGGACAACATCAGGTGAGAATAATATCAGGTGAAGACAATATCAGGTGATGATATCAGGTGAGGACACTATCAGGTGAAGATAATATCAGGTGAGGTCAACATCAGGTGAGGAAAAAACCAGGTAGGACAGGATCATGTGATGACATCAGGCGAAGACAGCATTCAGTGAGGACAATATCAGGTGAGGTCAATATCAGGTGAAGACAATACGACGTGAGGACAATATCAGGTGAGGACAACATCAGGTGGGGATAATATCAGGTGAAGTCAATATCAGGTGAGGGCAATATCAGGTGTGGGCAGCATCGGGTGAGGACAATATCAGGTGGGAACAATATCAGGTGAAGGCAATATCAGGTGAGGTCAAAATCAGCTGAAGACAATATCAGGTGAGGACTACATCAGGTGATGACAATATCAGGTGAGGACAATATCAGGTGAGGACAACATCATGTGAGGACAACATCAAGTGAGGACAATATCAGGTGAGCTCAATATCAGGTGAAGAAAATATCAGGTGAGGACAATATCAGGTGAGGACAATATCAGGTGCAAATAATATCAGGTGAAGAGAATATCAGGTGAGCTCAAAATCAGGTGAAGACAACATCATGTGAGGACAACATCATGTGAGGACAATATCAGGTGAGCTCAATAGCAGGTGAAGACAATATCAGGTGAAGACAAAATCAGGTGAACGGAACATCAGGTGAGTTCAATATCAGGTGAGGACAGCATCGGTTGAGGACAACATCAGGCGAGGACAATATCAGGTGAGGACAATACCAGGTGGGAACAATATCAAGTGAAGACAATATCAGGTGAAAACAATATCAGGTGAGGACAACATCAGGTGAGGACAATATCAGGTGTGGACAATATCAGGTGAAGACAACATCAGGTGAGGACAACATCAGGTGAGGACAATATCTGGTGAGGACAACATTGGGTGAGGACAATATCAGTTGAAGACAAAATCAGGTGAGGACAATATCAGGTGAGGAAAATATCAGGTGAGGACAACATCAGATGAGGACAGCATCAGGTGAGGACAATATCAGTTGAGGTCAATGTTATAAATCTCATCATTAATCAAGAAACAACTAGTGAAATAATGCTGGACAGCCAGCTGGTGGCGCCGTCCAAGGAGTATAAATACTCAGGCGTCGGCCCCAGCATCAGGAACATTTTGTAAGACAAGGTACTAGTGAAGTACAACTAGGCCTCCAATTTCTGAAACAAATTGATTAAAGCCTTGCTTTATGCTCAAACCAAGTGCACAGTGAGTTTTAATACATCAGTCAATATCAGGTGAAGACAACCTCATGTGAGGACAACATCAGGTGAGGACAATATCAGGTGAAGACAAAACCAGGTGAGCACAATATCAGGTGAAGACAATATCAGGATATGTCAATACTAGGTGAAGACAACAACAGGTGAGGGCAATATCAGGTGAGGACAACATCAGGTGAGAATAATATCAGGTGAAGACAATATCAGATGAGGACAATTTCATGTGATGGCTTCAGGTGAGGTCAACATCAGGTGAGGAAATAATCAGGTGAGGACAATATCATGTGATGACATCAGGCGAGGCCAGCATTGGGTGAGGACAATATCAGGTGAGAACAATATCAGGTGAAGACAATATCTGGTGAAGACAATATCAGGTGAGGACAACCTCAGGTGAGGAAAAAATCAGGTCAGGACAACATCAGGTGAAGATGATATCAGGTGAGGACAATATCATGTGATGACATCAGGTGAGGACAACATCAGGTGAACACAATATCAGGTGAGGTCAATATCAAGTGAAGACAATACGAGGTGAGGACAACATCAGGTGAGGACAACATCAGGTGGGAATACTATCAGGTGAAGACAATATCAAGTGAGGACAATATCAGGTGAGGACAATATTAGGTGAGGCCAGCATCAGGTGAGGACAATATCAGGTGAGGACAATATTGGGTGAGGACAACATTGGGTGAGGATAATATCAGGTGAGGACAATATAAGTTGAGGTCAATATCAGGTGAATACAAAATCATGTGAGGACAACATCAGGTGTGGACAATATCAGGTGAAGACAACATCAGGTGAGGACAACATTAGGTGAGGGCAATGTCAGGTGAGGACAACATTGGGTGAGGACAACCTCAGGTGAGGAAAAAATCAGGTGAGGACAACATCAGGTGAAGACAATATCAGGTGAGGACAATATCATGTGATGACATCAGGTGAGGACAATACAAGGTGAGGACAATATCAGGTGAGGACAACATCAGGTGGGAATAACATCAGGTGAAGACAATATGAAGTGAGGAGAATATCAGGTGCGGACAATATTATGTGAGGACAACATCAGCTGAGGAAAATATCAGGTGAGTACAATATCGGGTGAGGACAACATTGGTTGAGGACAATATCAGGTGAGGACAATATAAGCTGTGGTCAATATCAGGTGAATACAAAATCATGTGAGGACAACATCAGGTGTGGATAATATCAGGTGAAGACAACATCAGGTGAGGACACCATTAGGAGAGATCAATGTCAGGTGAGGACAAAATTGGGTGAGGAGAGTATCATGTGAGGACAACATTGGGTGAGGACAATATCAGGTGAGTACAGTATCAGGTGAGGGTAATATCAGGTGAGGTCAATCTCAGGTGACGACAACAACAGGTGAGGACAAAACCAGGCGAGGACAACATCAGGTGAGGACAATATCAGGTGAGGACAATATCAGGTGAGAGCAGCATCAGGTGAGGGAAATATCAGGTGAGGTCAATATCAGGTGAAGGCAACATCATGTGAGGACAACATCAGGTGAGGACATTATCAGGTGAAGACAATATCAGGAGAGGAATATATCAGGTGAGGACAGCATCGGGTGAGGACAATATCAGGTGAGGTCAATGTTATAAATCTCATCATTCATCAAGAAACTACTTGTGAAATAATGCTGGATGGCCAGCTGGTGGCGCCGTCCAAGGAGTATAAATACTCGGCCGTCGGTCCCAGCCAACAGGGACATTTAGTAAGACAAGGAACTAGTGAAGCACAACAAGACCTCCATATTCTGAAACAAGTTGATTAAAGCCTTGCTTTATGCTCAAACCAAGTGCATAGTGAGTTTTAATACGTCAGTCAATATCAGGTGAAGACAACATCATGTGAGGACAACATCAGGTGAAGGCAATATCAGGTGAAGACAACACCAGGTGAGGACAACATCAGGTGAGGACAACCTCAGGTGAGAAAAATATCAGGCGAAGACAATATCAGGTGAGGTCTATATCAGGCGAGGACAGCATTGGGTGAAGACAATATCAGGTGAGAACAATATCAGGTGAAGACAATATCAGGTGAAGACAATATCAGGTGAGGACAACATCAGGTGAGGACAACAGCATGTGAGGACAACATTAGGTGAAGACAATATCAGGTGAGGATAATATCAGGCGAGGACTGAATCGGTTGAGGACAATATCAGGTAAATACAACATCAAGTAAGGACAACATCAGGAGAGGACAATATCAGGTGAAGACAATATCAGGTGATGTCAATACCAGGTGAAGACAACACCAGGTGAGGGCAATATCAGGTGAGGACAACATCAGGTGAGAATAATATCAGCTGAAGACAATATCAGGTGAGGACAATATCAGGTGATGACATCAGGTGTGGACACAATCAGGTGAAGAAAATATCAGATGAGGTCAACATCAGGTGAGGAAAAAATCAGGTGAGGACAATATCATGTGGTGACATCAGGCAAGGACAGCATTCAGTGAGGACAATATCAGGTGAGAACAATATCAGGTGAAGACAATATCAGGTGAAGACAATATCAGGTGAGGACAACATCAGGTGTGGAAAAAATCTGGTTAGGACAACATCAGGTGAAGACAATATCAGGTGAGGACAATGTCATGTGATGACATTAGGTGAGGACATTATCAGGTGAAGACAATATCAGGTGAAGTCAATACGACATGAGGACAATATCAGGTGAGGACAATATCAGGTGGGAATAATATCAGGTGAAGACAATATCAGTTGAGGGCAATATCAGGCATGGACAGCATCGGGTGAGGACAATATCAGGTGGGAACAATATCAGGTGAAGGCAATATCAGGTGAGGTCCAAATCAGCTGAAGATAATATCAGGTGAGGTCTACATCAGGTGATGACCATATCAGGTGAGGACAATATCAGGTGAGGACAACATCATGTGAGGACAACATCAGGTGAGGACAATATCAGGTGAGCTCAATATCAGGTGAAGAAAATATCAGGTGAGGACAATATCAGTTGAGGACAGCATCAGGTGGGAACAAGATCAGGTGAAGACAATGTCAGGTGAGCTCAAAATCAGGTGAACACAATATCAGGTGAGGAAAATATCAGGTGAAGACAACATCATGTGAGGACAACATCATGTGAGGACAATATCAGGTGAGCTCAATAGCTGGTGAAGACAATATCAGGTGAGGACAACATCAGGTGAACACAATATCAGGTGAGTTCAATATCAGGTGAGGACAGCATCGGGTGAGGACAACATCAGGTGAGGACAATATCGGGTGAGGACAATACCAGGTGGGAACAAAACCAGGTGAGCACAATATCAGGTGAAGACAATATCAGGTGAGGAAATAATCAGGTGAGGACAATATCATGTGATGACATCAGGCGAGGACAGCATTGGGTGAGGACAATATCAGGTGAGAATTATATCAGGTGAAGCCAATATCAGGTGAAGACAATATCAGGTGATGTCCATACCAGGTGAAGACAACACCAGGTGAGTGCAATATCAGGTGAGGACAACATCAGTTGAGAATGATATCAGGTGAAGACAATATCAGGTGAAGACAATTTCATGTGATGACATCAGGTGAGGACAATATCAGGTGAAGACAATATCAGGTGAGGTCAACATCAGGTGAGGAAAAAATCAGGTGAGGACAATATCATGTGATGACATCAGGCGAGGACAGCATTCAGTGAGGACAATATCAGGTGAGAACAATATCAGGTGAAGACAATATCAGGGGAAGACAATATCAGGTGAGGACAACATCAGGTGAGGAAAAAATCTGGAGAGGACAACATCAGGTGAAGACAATATCAGGTGAGGACAATATCATGTGATGAAATCAGGTGAGGACAATATCAAGTGAAGGCAATTTCAGGTGAGGTCAATATCAGGTGAAGACAATACGAGGTGAGGACAATATCAGGTGAGGACAATATCAGGTGGGAATAATATCAGGTGAAGACAATATCAGGTGAGGGCAATATCAGGTGAGGACAGCATCGGGTGAGGACAATATCAGGTGAGCACAATATAAGGCGAGGACAGCGTTGGGTGAGGACAATATCAGGTCAGAACACTATCAGCTGAAGACAATATCAGGTGAAGACAATATCAGGTGAAGAAAATATCAGGTGAGCTCAATATTAGGTGAAGACAATATCAGGAGAGGACAACATCAGGTGAGGACAATATCAGGTAAGGACAATATCAGGTGAGGACAACATTGGGGTGAGGACAATATCAGGTGAGGTCAGCATCAGGTGAGGTCAATATCAGGTGAGGTCCATATCAGGTGAAGACAGCATCATGTGAGGACATATCAGCTGAGAGCAATATCGGGTGAAGGCAATATCAGGTGAGGTCAATATCAGGTGAAGACAACACCGGGTGAGGACAAAATCCGGTGAGCACAATATCAGCTGAGGACAATGTCTGTTGAGGGCAACATTGTGTGAGGTCAATATCAGGTGAAGACAATATCAGGTGAAGACAATATCAGGTGAGGACAATATCAGGTGAGGACAGCATCAGTTGAGGACAATATTGGATGAGTTCAATATCAGGTGAAGACTACATCATGTGAGGACAATATCAGGTGAAGACAATATCAGGTGAGGACAACATTGGTGAGGACAACATCAGATGAGGACAATATCAGGGGAAGACAATAGCGGGTGAGGACAATATTAGGTGAGGACAGCATCAGGTGATCACAATATCAGTTGAGGACAACATCAGGTGAGGACAGCATCAGGTGAGGACAATATCAGGTGAAGACAATATCAGTGAGGACAACATCAAGTGAGGACAACATCAGGTGAGGACAATATCAGGTGAAGACAATATCAGGTGAGAACAGCATCAGGTGAAGGCAATATCAGGTGAGGACACTATCAGGCAAGGACAGCATTGGGTGAGGACAATATCAGGTGAGGACAGCATCGGGTGAGGATAATATCAGGTGAGGACAACATTGGGTGAGGATAATATCAGGTGAGGACAACATTGGGTAAGGACAATATTAGGTGAGGACAACATTGGGTGAGGACAATATCAGGTGAGGTCAATATCAGGTGAAGACAACATCATGTGAGGACAGCATCAGGTGAAGACAATATCAGGTGAGGACAATATCAGGTGAGGACAACATTGGGTGAGGACAATATCATGCGAGGACAGTATCGGATGAGGACAATATCAGTTGAGGTCAATATCAGGTGAAGACAACACCAGGTGAGAACAGCATCAGGTGAGGACAATATCAGATTAAGTTAATATCAGGTGAGGTCAATATCAGGTGAAGACAGCATCATGTTAGGACAGCATCGGGTGTGGATAATATCAGGTGAAGACAGTATCAGGTGAGGACAATAGCAGGTGAGGACTGCATCGGGTGAGGACAATATCAGGTGAGGTCTATGTTATAAATCTTATCATTAATCAAGGAACTACTCTTGAAATAACGCTGGATGGCCAGCTGGTGGTGCCATCCAAGGAGTATAAATACTCGGGCGTCGGCCCCAGCACCCAGGGACATTTTGTAAGACAAGGAACTAGTGAAGTACAACTAGACCTCCATGTTCTGAAACAAGTTGATTAAAGCCTTGCTTTATGCTCAAACCAAATGCATAGTGAGTTTTAATACATCAGTCAATATCAGGTGAAGACAACTTCATGTGAGGACAACATCAGGTGAAGACAATATCAGTTGAGGACAACATCAGGTGAGGACAATATCAGGTGAGGTCAAAATCAGGTGAGGACAATATCAGGTGAAGACACTATCAGGTGCGGACAACATCAGGTGAGGACAATATCAGGTGAGGACAACATCAGGTGAGGACAACATCAGGTGAGGACAATATCAGGTGAGGTCAATATCAGGTGAAGACAACATCATGTGAAGACAAAATCAGGTGAGGACCATATCAGGTGAAGACAATATCAGGTGAGGTCAATATCAGGTGAAGACAACACCAGGTGAGGACAAAATCAGGTGATGACAATATCAGGTGAGGATAATATCATGTGATGAAATCAGGTGAGGACAATATCAAGTGAAGGCAATTTCAGGTGAGGTCAATATCAGGTGAAGACAATACGAGGTGAGGACAATATCAGGTGAGGACAATATCAGGTGGGAATAATATCAGGTGAAGACAATATCAGGTGAGGGCAATATCAGGCGAGGACAGCATCGGGTGAGGACAATATCAGGTGAGCACAATATAAGGTGAGGACAGCGTTGGGTGAGGACAATATCAGGTCAGAACACTATCAGCTGAAGACAATATCAGGTGAAGACAATATCAGGTGAGTACAACATCAGGTGAGGACAACATCAGGTGAAGACAGGTGAGGACAACATTAGGTGAAGCCTATACCAGGTGAGGACAATATCAGATGAGGACAGCATCGGGTGAGAACAATATCAGGTGAAGTCAATATCAGGCGAGGACAGCATTGGGTGAGGACAATATCAGGTGAGAACAATACCAGGTGAAGACAATATCAGGTGAAGATAATATCAGGTGAAGAAAATATCAGGTGAGCTCAATATTAGGTGAAGACAATATCAGGAGGGGACAACATCAGGTGAGGACAATATCAGGTAAGGACAATATCAGGTGAGGACAACATTGGGGTGAGGACAATATCAGGTGAGGTCAGCATCAGGTGAGGTCAATATCAGGTGAGGTCCATATCAGGTGAAGACAGCATCATGTGAGGACATATCAGCTGAGAGCAATATCGGGTGAAGGCAATATCAGGTGAGGTCAATATCAGGTGAAGACAACACCGGGTGAGGACAAAATCCGGTGAGCACAATATCAGGTGAGGACAATATCTGTTGAGGGCAACATTGTGTGAGGTCAATATCAGGTGAAGACAATATCAGGTGAAGACAATATCAGGTGAGGACAATATCAGGTGAGGACAGCATCAGTTGAGGACAATATTGGATGAGTTCAATATCAGGTGAAGACTACATCATGTGAGGACAATATCAGGTGAAGACAATATCAGGTGAGGACAACATTGGTGAGGACAACATCAGATGAGGACAAAATCAGGTGAAGACAATAGCGGGTGAGGACAATATTAGGTGAGGACAGCATCAGGTGATCACAATATCAGTTGAGGACAACATCAGGTGAGGACAGCATCAGGTGAGGACAATATCAGGTGAAGACAATATCAGTGAGGACAACATCAAGTGAGGACAACATCAGGTGAGGACAATATCAGGTGAAGACAATATCAGGTGAGAACAGCATCAGGTGAAGGCAATATCAGGTGAGGACACTATCAGGCAAGGACAGCATTGGGTGAGGACAATATCAGGTGAGGACAGCATCAGGTGAGGATAATATCAGGTGAGGACAACATTGGGTGAGGATAATATCAGGTGAGGACAACATTGGGTAAGGACAATATTAGGTGAGGACAACATTGGGTGAGGACAATATCAGGTGAGGTCAATATCAGGTGAAGACAACATCATGTGAGGACAGCATCAGGTGAAGACAATATCAGGTGAGGACAATATCAGGTGAGGACAACATTGGGTGAGGACAATATCATGCGAGGACAGCATCGGATGAGGACAATATCAGTTGAGGTCAATATCAGGTGAAGACAACACCAGGTGAGAACAGCATCAGGTGAGGACAATATCAGATGAAGTTAATATCAGGTGAGGTCAATATCAGGTGAAGACAGCATCATGTTAGGACAGCATCGGGTGTGGATAATATCAGGTGAAGACAGTATCAGGTGAGGACAATAGCAGGTGAGGACTGCATCGGGTGAGGACAATATCAGGTGAGGTCAATGTTATAAATCTTATCATTAATCAAGGAACTACTCTTGAAATAATGCTGGATGGCCAGCTGGTGGTGCCATCCAAGGAGTATAAATACTCGGGCGTCGGCCCCAGCACCCAGGGACATTTTGTAAGACAAGGAACTAGTGAAGTACAACTAGACCTCCATGTTCTGAAACAAGTTGATTAAAGCCTTGCTTTATGCTCAAACCAAGTGCATAGTGAGTTTTAATACATCAGTCAATATCAGGTGAAGACAACTTCATGTGAGGACAACATCAGGTGAAGACAATATCAGTTGAGGACTGTGGTAAACCACGTTCACTATCGTATCACTGTTAGTAGTTAGCACTGTTCACCACTGTTCGTTATAACTGTATCACTGACCACTATTGTATCACGGTACGAGGTCGCCTCTTGCCACACTGCTATACCTGGGATGACCACTGCCGACTCCGCCTTGGCTCCACCCACCAGGCCAGGTATAAAGGTGAGCGACTGGCTGGTATTCCTCCTGCTTGGATCGGATCACCCACGAGAGTGGGCTCTGTTATTTAGTCAATAAAAACCTTTAGTCACCTTCGTAACTCTTCGCCTTTTATTGGAGGAATTGATAGGTATATCAATTTTATTGACTAAATTTAATGATGTCCGACAACGAGTCACAACCGGCGGAGGAGCCACCAGCGCAGCTCCCAGGAGCACAGCCACACCAGCCAGCTTGGCTGCGAGCCCTCAGACCGCCGTACCTGGACCTGAACCCACGAGCAGCAAACTCAGCCGCAGACTTTAAACACTGGCTGGTCTGCTTCGAATCATACCTGAGAGAATCCAGCGTCCCTCAGGCATCCAAACTAAGTGTCCTGCAGGCACAACTGAGCCCGAGAGTATACACTCTCATCGAGGACATGACTACCTACGAGACCGCCATCAACCTGCTGAAACAGAAGTACCGGACCCCGGTAAACTACATGTACGCTAGGCACCTCCTAAGATCACGGCCGCAACAGCCAGGAGAATCAGTAGCCGAATTCTCACAGGCGCTATATGCACTCGCCAGGAACTGTGAGTTTAAATCGGTGTCGGCAGCCGAAAATACTGAAGATAATATCCGCGACGCATTCCTGAAAGGCCTACGGTCCGAGTACTCACGGCAAAGACTGCTGGAAGCTAAAGACCTCAGCATGGAAAAAGCTGAAGCCCTCGCTATCTCCCTGGAAGTGGCCCACCAAGATCAGGAAGCATTCACCAGGTACTGCTCGCGACCCTGGGACTCGGGCCCGACCCCTACCACAGCACCCTTCCCAGCGCCGCCCCCGGGACCTACCTCTGCGTCGGCGTCCCGGACCCGACCGGCCCCGCCACCCCCGGCACCGGCCCCGACATCGGGCATCCGCGATCGGGCCGCCGGCTGTTTTTTTTGTGGCCAGGAGAAGCACCCGAGGTCGCGCTGCCCAGCCAAGAACTCCATATGTAAAACCTGCCTGAAGAAAGGCCACTTCTCCAAGGCCTGCAGGAGCGGATCCTCAGAGGCCAGCAGTGCCGCATGCGAACTATGGGGGCGGCCATCTTCGTTTAGGGCAACTGAGGCCAGCATCCCCACACATGAGTCATGGGGGCGGCCATCTTTGTTTAGGGCAACTGAGGCCAGCATCCCCACACATGAGTCATGGGGGCGGCCATCTTTGTTTAGGGCAACTGAGGCCAGCATCCCCACACATGAGTCATGGGGGCGGCCATCTTTGATTAAGGCAACCGACCCCAATAGTGCCTCATGGGGCCCTACCTCGTGGGAGACGCCATTTTACTCACCACGCCCGACCGCCTCGCCCGCAGATGACAACGACTCGCTCAGCTACACACTAGCTTCCGTCACCCTGGACCAAGCCCGCCCGCACCATCTGTCCAAGTCAATGATGGACATCAAAGTGAACGGCCACGCCACGACCTGCCTGTTCGACAGCGGAAGCACGGAGAGCTTCATCCACCCAGACACGGTGAGCCACTACTCCCTCTCTGTCCTACCAACGCGCAGCCGAATCTCGATGGCATCGAGGTCCCACGCCACGGACATCAGCGGCTACTGTGTCGTGACCCTGTCGGTTAAGGGCACGGAGTATAAAAACTTTAAACTCCTCGTCCTCCCCCATCTCTGCGCTGCCGTCCTACTAGGGCTGGACTTCCAATCCCACCTCCAAAGCGTAACCCTAGCATACGGTGGACCCCTCCCCCCACTCACAGTCAACAACCAGCAAACGTTAAACCGCCCACCGCGTAACACCTGCAGCCTCTCCACCCTCAAGGTCCCGCCACCCTCTCTGTTTGCTAACCTTACCCCTGACTGCAAACCCGTCGCTACCAAAAGCAGGCGGTATAGCGCCGGGGACAGAGCCTTCATTAGCTCTGAGGTGCGGCGCCTCCTGAAAGAGGGCATTATCGAGGGGAGCAGCAGCCCCTGGCGTGCCCAGGTCGTAGTCGTAAAGACCGGCGATAAAAACCGCCTGGTCATCGACTACAGCCAGACCATAAACAGATATACCCAGCTGGACGCATACCCCCTCCCCCGCATATCTGACATGGTCAATCAGATTGCACAGTATAAAGTATTCTCGACCATCGACCTGAAGTCGGCCTACCACCAACTCCCTATCCACCCTGAGGACCGCCAGTATACCGCCTTCGAGGCGAATGGGCGCCTATACCACTTCCTTAGGGTCCCCTTCGGTGTCACTAATGGGGTCTCGGTCTTCCAAAGGGAGATGGACCAGATGGTTGACCGGAACGAACTGCAGGCTACATTCCCCTACCTAGATAACGTCACTATCTGCGGCCGCGACCGGCAGGAACATGACGCGAATCTGGAGAAATTCCTCCGTACGGCCCAACGGCTGAACCTCACCTACAATAAGGAGAAATGCGTGTTTAACACCACGCGCCTTGCCATCCTCGGCTGCGTAGTGGAGAACGGAATCATCGGCCCCGACCCAGAAAGAATGCGCCCCCTCATGGAGCTACCCCTCCCCCACTGCCCTAAAGCACTTAGGAGAACCCTGGGGCTTTTCGCCTACTATGCCCAATGGGTACCCAATTACGCGGACAAAGCCAGACCCCTCCTGAAAGCCACTTCCTTCCCCCTCACGGAGGAGGCGTGCGCGGCCTTCTCCCTCATTAAGGGAGACATAGCCAAGGCCACGATGCACGCAGTGGACGAGTCCATCCCCTTTCAGGTGGAGAGCGACGCATCCGACTTCGCCTTAGCCGCCACCCTAAACCAGGAGGGGAGGCCAGTGGCCTTCTTCTCAAGGACCCTACAGGGCCCCGAGATCCGACATTCGTCAGTCGAGAAAGAGGCCCAGGCGATCGTGGAGGCAGTACGGCGCTGGAGGCACTACCTGGCAGGCAAACGATTTACCCTCCTCACCGACCAGCGTTCGGTGGCTTTCATGTTTAATAACAAGCTGAAGGGCAAAATCAAGAATGACAAGATTTTGAGATGGAGAATCGAGCTCTCCACCTACGATTATGAGATCTTGTACCGGCCAGGCAAGCTGAACGAATCCCCTGATGCCCTTTCACGAATGACATGCGCCAGCGCGCATATCGATAGGCTTCAGACCCTCCACGACCAGCTCTGCCACCCCGGAGTCACCAGACTCTACCATTTCATTAAGGCCCGCAACCTGACCTACTCCATCGAGGAGGTCAGGACCATGACCAGGAACTGCCAGACCTGTGCGGAGTGCAAACCGCACTTCTATAGGCCGGACCGAGCAAGCCTGATCAAGGCCACCCGCCCCTTCGAGCGCCTGAGCATCGACTTTAAGGGGCCCCTCCCGTCCTCTGACCGTAATGTGTACTTCCTCAACATCGTTGATGAGTACTCCCGTTTCCCCTTTGCCTTCCCCTGCCCCGACATGACCAGTAGCACGGTCATTAAGTGCCTGAATGCCCTCTTCGCCTTGTTCGGGTTCCCGAACTATATACACAGCGACCGGGGCTCCTCCTTCATGAGCGAGGAACTCCGGCAATTCCTCCTAGAGAGAGGTATTGCAGCAAGCAGGACCACCAGCTACAACCCCAGAGGTAACGGTCAGGTGGAAAGAGAGAACGCGACGGTATGGAAGGCCGTCCTCTTAGCCTTAAAGTCTAAGGGCCTCCCAACCTCCCGCTGGCAAGAAGTCCTCCCGACAGCGCTGCACTCCATCCGGTCATTACTTTGCACGGCCACTAACACCACCCCCCATGAACGAATGTTCGTTTTCCCCAGGAAGTCGACTACGGGAACCACTCTACCAACCTGGCTGACCGCCCCGGGGCCGGTCTGGCTGCGGAAACACGTGAGGACCCATAAAACGGACCCCCTGGTCGAGAGGGTGAACCTCCTGCACGCCAACCCCCAGTACGCCTACGTGGCGTACCCAGACGGGCGGGAGGACACTGTCTCCCTACGAGACCTCGCACCCTCAGCCGATCCGGAAACACCGCCACCACCCCCCCCAACCTCAGTCCAGGTAGACGGCATGCCGGAACCCCACGAGCCCTCGCCGACCACGCAAACACCAGCATCAACACCGGATAAGGCACCAGCACCGGATAAGGCAACACCACCGCTGCGGCGATCGGAGAGGCTTACGAAGCCTCCGGACAGACTGACCTACCAGAATTGGTAGTACACTTCACCCCGCCGGACTTAATTCTAAACAAGGGGTGAATGTGGTAAACCACGTTCACTATCGTATCACTGTTAGTAGTTAGCACTGTTCACCACTGTTCGTTATAACTGTATCACTGACCACTATTGTATCACGGTACGAGGTCGCCTCTTGCCACACTGCTATACCTGGGATGACCACTGCCGACTCCGCCTTGGCTCCACCCACCAGGCCAGGTATAAAGGTGAGCGACTGGCTGGTATTCCTCCTGCTTGGATCGGATCACCCACGAGAGTGGGCTCTGTTATTTAGTCAATAAAAACCTTTAGTCACCTTCGTAACTCTTCGCCTTTTATTGGAGGAATTGATAGGTATATCAAGGACAACATCAGGTGAGGACAATATCAGGTGAGGTCAAAATCAGGTGAGGACAATATCAGGTGAAGACACTATCAGGTGCGGACAACATCAGGTGAGGACAATATCAGGTGAGGACAACATCAGGTGAGGACAACATCAGGTGAGGACAATATCAGGTGAGGTCAATATCAGGTGAAGACAACATCATGTGAAGACAAAATCAGGTGAGGACAATATCAGGTGAAGACAATATCAGGTGAGTTCAATATCAGGTGAAGACAACACCAGGTGAGGACAAAATCAGGTGATGACAATATCAGGTGAGGACATATCAGGCGAGAACAGCACCAGGTGAGGGTTAATCAGGTGAGGACAGCATCGGGGGAGGACAATATCAGGTGAGGACAATATCAGGTGAGGACAACATTGGGTGAGGATAATATCAGGTGAAGACAATATCAGGTGACTTCAATATCAGGTGAAGACAACATCATGTGAGGACATCATCAGGTGAGGACAATATCTGGTGAAGAAAATAGCATGTGAGGACAATATCAGGTGAGGACAATATCAGGTGAGCACAACATTGGGTGAGGACAATATCAGGCAAGGACAGCATCGGGTGAGCACAATATCAGGTGAGGACAATATCAGGTGAGGACAACATTGGGTGAGGACAACATTGGATGAGGACAACATTGGGTGAAGACATCATTAGTTGAGGACAGCATTGGGTGAAGACAGCATCGGGTGAGGACAACATTGGGTGAAGACATCATTAGTTGAGGACAGCATTGGCTGAAGACAGCATCAGGTGAGAACAACATTGGGTGAGGACAACGACATGAATCTTGTCATTCATGTGGAAATGACTTATGAAATAATACTGGGCAGCCTGCTGGTGGAGCTGCATTGGGAGGACCAAGAGAGTGAAGCAGGAGGGCTCATCTTGCAACCAATGGTCAAAAGGAAACAGATCGCTCCCCGCGGGATGGCCACCCAAATCCAGGACGCCCGTCAGTCACTGACTACTGAGCAGGGTGAAGCCAGCTCTGCACCGGTGGGGGTCCGCACCCGGAGCCACAATCTCCCCAGTCCCCCTCAGGTTGATCAAGGTGACACGGACTCTGCCGGCCTGCCAGAATGAACCAAGCGACCCAGGGACCAAAGCACAATCTGAGGAGACGTGGCTTCCGGCCTCCAATGGAGATCCAAACGACTGCATCTATTCTAATCCAATTAATTCTGTAGAAGGAAGCCGCTGGACTTCCAAGCTGTCAGGCGGGTAGAATGAAATGTATCTTGTCATTCATGTGGAAATGACTTATGAAGTAATACTGGGCGGACTGCTGGTGGCGCTGTCCAGGGAGAGTATAAATACTCAGGCATGGGTCCAGCTTGCTCAGGACATTCTTTAACAGGAACTAGTGAAGGACACAACTAGATCTCCATGTTGAAAAACAGTTGAATAAAGACTTGTTTAAAACTTAGACCAATTGCCTAGTTGTTTTCTTACGTCAACAACATTGGGTGAAGTCAACATTGGGTGAGGACAACATTGGGTGAGGATAACATTAGTTAATGACAGTATTGGGTGAGGACAACATTGGGTGAGGACAATATTGGGTGAGGGCAGCATTGGGTGAGGACAGCATTCGGTGAGAACAACATTGGGTGAAGACTACATTGGGTGAGGACAGCATTGGGTGAGGACAGCATCAGGTGAGGACAGCATTGGGTGAAGACAACATTGGGCGAGGACAGCATTGGCTGAGAACAACATTGGGTGAAGACAACATTGGGTGAGGACAGCATCAGGTGAGGACAGCAATGGGTGAGTAGAGCATTGGGTGAGGACAGCATTGGGTGAGGACAGCATTGGGTGAGGGCAGCATTGGATGAGGACAACATTGGGGGAGGACAATATTGAGTGAGGACAGCATTGGGTGAGGACAGCATTGGGTGAGGACAGCATTGGGTGAGGACAATATTGGGTGAGGACAACATTGGGTGAGGACAACATTGGCTGAGGACAGCATTGGGTGAGGAAAACATTGGGTGGACAGCATTGGGTGAGGAAAACATTGGGTGAGGACAGCATTGGGTGAGGACAGCATTGGGTGAGGAGAGCATTGGGTGAGGACAGCATTGGGTGAGAACAACATTGGGTGAGGACAACATTGGATGATGACAGCATCAGGTGAGGACAACATTGGCTGAGGAAAATATTTGATGAGGACAGCATCGGGTTATGACATCATTGAGTGAGGACAACATTGGGTGAGGAAAACATTGAGTGAGGACAACGTTGGGTGAGGACAACATTGGGTGAGGACAACGTTGGGTGAGCACAACTTTGGGTGAGGAAACGTTGGGTGAGGACAACATTGGGTGAGGACAACATTGGCTGAGGACAACATTGGCTGAGGACAATGTTGGGTGAGGACAACATTGGGTGAGAACAACGTTGGGCGAGGACAACTTTGGGTGAGGAAATGGGTGAGGACATCATTGGGTGAGAACAACATTGGGCAAGGACAACTTTGGGTGAGGAAACGGGCGAGGGCAACATTGGGTGAGGACAACGTTGGGCGAGGACAACATTGGGTGAGGACATAATTGGGTGAGGACAGCATTGGGTGAGGACAACATTGGGTGAGGACAACATTGGGTGAGGACATAATTGGGTGAGAACATCATTGGGTGAGGACAGCATTGGGTGAGGACAGCATCAGGTGAGGACATCATTGGGTGAGGACAACATTGGGTGAGGACATCATTGGGTGAGGACATCATTGGGTGAGGGCAACAATGGGTGAGGGCAACATTGGGTGAGGACATCATTGGGTGAGGACAGCATTGGATGAGGATAGCATCGGGTGAGGGCTGCATTGGGTGAGAGCAACAATGGCTGAGGGCAAAATTTGGTGAGGACATCATTGGGTGAGGACAGCATTGGTTGAAGACAACATTGGGTGTGGGCATAATTGGGTGAAGACAACATAGGGTGAGGACAACATTGGGTGAGGACAGCATTGGGTGAGGACATCATTGGGTGAGAACATCATTGGGTGAGGACATCATTGGGTGAGAACAACATTGGGTGAGGACAACATTGGGTGAGGACAGCATTGGGTGAGAACAACTTTGGGGGAGGACAACATTGGGTGAGGACAACGTTGGGTGAGGACAACATTGGGTGAGGACAACATTGGGTGAGAACAACTTTGGGGGAGGACAACATTGGGTGAGGACAACATTGGGCGAGGACAACATTGGGTGAGGACAACATTGGGTGAGGACAGCATTGGGTGAGGACAGCATTGGGTGAGGATAGCATCGGGTGAGGGCTTCATTGGGTGAGGACATCATTGGGTGTGGGCATAATTGGGTGAGGACAACATTGGGTGAGGACAACATTGGGTGAGGACAGCATTGGGCGAGGACATCATTGGGTGAGGACAACTTTGGGTGAGGACAACGTTGGGTGAGGACAACATTGGGTGAGGCCAACATTGGGTGAGGACAACATTGGGTGAGGATAACATTGGGTGAGGATAACATTGAGTGAGGATAACATTGGGTGAGGATAACATTGAGTGAGGATAACATTGGGTGATGACAGCATCGGGTGAGGACATCATCAGGTGAGGACAACATTGGTTGAGGACAGCATTGCGTGAGGACCAAATTGGGTGAGGACAAGATTTGGTGAGGACAATATTGGGTGTGGGCATCATTGGGTGGGGGCTGCATTGGGTGAGTACAGTATCGGGTGAGGGCATCATTGGGTGAGGACAGCATCAGGTGAGAGCATCATTGGGTAAGGAGAGCATTGGGTGAGGACAGCATTGGGTGAGAGCATCATTGGGTGAGGACAGCATCAGGTGAGAGCATCATTGGGTGAGGACTGCATTGGGAGAGGATAGCATTGGGTGAAAGCATCATTGGGTGAGGACAGCATTGGGTGAGGATAGCATCGGGTGAGGGCATCATTGGATGCGGACAGCATCGGGTGAGCACAACATTGGGTGAGGACAACATTGGGCGAGGACAACATTGGGTGAGGACAACATTGGGTAAATACAATAATGGGTGAGGACAATATTGGGGAGGAAAGCAGCAGATGAGGACATTGCCAGGTGAGCACAATAATGAGGAAGGATAGCATCAGCTGAAGACCGCATCGGATGCAGACAGCACTTTCAGATGAGGCGATGAGGAAGTCTGATGAAAGAAAAAGTTAATGTTTCACAAGATATTTCCAGCAACCTTTTACAGTAAACTCTCTGAGGTCCTTAATTATTACTGACAAATCTGACTGAGCGTGGGGCTATATATATACTGTACAGCACTTGACTGTGTAATTGTTACTCCCTGGGGGATCAACAAATTCAAACTAGGACATTCTAGGAACAGTGCCCAAGGGCCAAAGAATAAAGGCCTATGATTTACAACAGTACAAGTTGTTTCTTCATCTGCTAACACTGCTCAATATATAAAGTTGATCTTATTTCAGTGCTATGCACCAACCTACACTTCATTTGTGTGCAGGTCAGCAGTTGGGAACACAGCAGTGCTAAATTTATCCCGTACTGGGGTATCAATGGGCCCCAGTTATATAATCCTTCTCTTCACTGATTTTATTTTTTTATTCAATTCTGAGGGCTTTCCTATTTTTGACTTACCAGGATAAGGCCTGTCATTGTGAATGACAATCACAAAAAGATAACGAATATCAGAGAATTACATTTACAAGAACGCTCCTAAGGGCTTCCCTGTCAGTTTGAAGCAGTTTCCAGGTTTTTTCTGTGTTGTGGTTAAGATTTCAGGCCCTAGGTGCATCTCAATATTAGTTTCAATAAACTGAATCTGTGGGGGCTAAATTGGATAGCCCCTGAAAACGGGCACGGGGATCGCGATGAGTGATTAACTCACGCCTTCTGATTGAAATGCAGGCAGCGCGCCAACTTCGTGCCGCTCATTATGATGATTTCTGCCTGCAGCCAAAACTAACCGAGCTGTTCATTGGCTGCTCGCATCAACTGTGGGCCCAAAATCGGAACTTCCTAGTACCACTTATAGCTAGTCTGCACTGCTTAAAGCTAGCCCGCACCTCTTAAAGGAGAGGTGCATTGTGGCTGGAGCAGGTGCTGGGAGCCGTGCAGGAAGTTAATCTGTCCTGGGAAACGGTGAGGAATGGCACCACATGGGGCAGAGTGGGCTCCAAGGCTTTCTGAAGCTGCACTGGAGGTCTTGGTGGAGGAGGTGGAAAGGAGGAGAGATGTCCTGTATCCGCAGGGGTGCAGGAGGCCCTTCAGATGCACGGTCAAAAGGCAGTGGGAGCAAATAGCCGTGCAGGTCAATGCCAGGAATCAAGCCCCGAGGACCTGGATGCAGTGCCCCAAGAAGTTTAATGACCTCACGCGAGTGTTCAAGATCTGTGAAAGCATCTTCAAATGCCATATCCTACCAGCTACACCACTAGCCTCAGCCACTGCTCAATTCACCACACCCCCATCACTCGCCTACCAACAATCTCTATCAATCAGGACTCATGCCTAACATTCATAGCTTCACCTCACCCTCACACACTTAGCACTGCTGCAAGCATCACACCAATATCTCACAGCTTGCACACACTGCCAGCTATTCAACCATGGCAGCAACATCACCCAAACAGATTGCACAACACTCACTGCCACACTTCCCTCTCTCTTGCAGGATGATGTAGCACATAACCGGAGGCAGCAGGACTTGCATGTCCTAATCCCATAGAGGCGATGGTGCTGGCCATTATTGGAACAGCCATGGCTGAGGCCCTGGCCAGTGGCAGGGCTGAAACCATCGAAGGTGACAGTATCCTAATAACAAATCCTCCTTCTCACATCCCACTTCCCCCTCATCCCGCAATCTTTTCTGATTTACAAACCGCAGATGGTGTACCTCTTGCTTCCCCCCCTCCCCTTACCCTTGTGCCTTTTTCCTTTCAGATACCCAAGAGGTGCAACCTGGCTAAGGCAGTGGAGGAACACCAAGAACAGACCGATGCTGAAGTCACAGCACCGTCACTTGATTTCAGACTCGCAAGCATCAGTTCAGATACTGACACTGTGCATATCTTAGAGGATATATTAGAGGCAGGATCTATACGTAATGAGACACTGGCATGAGTGTGCTGCAGCCAGGGCAGGGGGCAAGGATAGCACAGGTGCCAGATTGCCTGAGGGCGAGGTTGCACATGGGTTCCGCTGCAGAGGGCTCAGGTGAGGACCTTGATGGGGCAACCTACAGAAGAACGCTGACGGGTATGCACAACAAAATGCTTGGTGCATTGGAAAGCCTGCCAGAAAGCTTGCGTTCAATGTCAAGGAGCATGGAAGAGTCTAGCACCAATTTGGCACAGGGCTTTGCACAGAGCTTAGAGACCCTGCTTTTCAGCATGGAAATGGTGACCAATTCCGTTTGCACACTTGTGGACCCAACCATGATGCAACGTCTGATGGCTGATGTCTCAGCTTCCATTGCAACACAAGCAGCACTCACCCAATGTCTGAGTGCTGCAGTGGAAGCTCAGACTACTGTTATCATGGCTGCGGTTACCAGTGTAAAAGGGGCTTGCAGGGTGTCACAGCAGTGCAGCAATCTGTCCTCCAACAGATTACTAGGATTGCTGAGGCACCTCCCTGGGGGAGTGGCAGTGGCTCCATGGAGCACCAACCTGCTGTTCTCTCTCAGGATGACAGCTTTCATTCTCCCACCCCTGCCACTCCACTAGTGCCCTTGCTGTTGCCTGTCAACCAGCCAGCCCAGTCTGCTGCTGCCCATACTGAGATGGTGCAGTCCGAAGCTTGGCCTTCTAGGCCCAGAAGGGCTCGAGGTCACCCTCCAAGGCCACCTGCCGTCTCCCCCACTGAAAGTCAGCAGCTTTCCACCAGGCATGCTGTAGCCACTGGGGTAGCACTGCGTAGGAGCACTAGAACAGGCAAAGACACACAGAAGACAGGCACTAAGGGAATGCACAAGCGTGATTAGTTTACTTCTGTATGCAATATGGCATGATTTCATTTTTAAATTTGGTTTGGAATGTATATTTTTGTGGTGGTTTTTATTTTTGAACTGTGATGGTGAGTAACAGAGGGAAAGTAAGGTATGGGACTGTTACTGAATGGGGAATTGGGGTTGCGGGTACTGGTATAGCACTCGAATAAGTTCTTCAAGGACAGCCAGGTTGAAAGGGGCTGTCTTGTTTTCTTCCTCCCTTCCTCTTCCTACTCTTCCTCTTCTAACACCACCTCCTCCTCTTCTTCCTCTTCCTCCTCAGTTGCTCACCATATAGCTGGTGGCAAGGGCTGTGCCCTCATGGCGGCGAGGTTGTGCAGCATGCAGCAGACCACCACAATTCTTGACACCTGCTCTGCCGAGTACTGCAGGGCTCCTCCAGAGTGGTTCAGGCAGCGTGAGCATTGTTTCAGCACAACAATGGTCTGCTCTATCACATTTCGTCTGGCAGCATGGCTTTCGTTGTATGCATGTTGTGCGCGTGTGTGTGGTTTGTGCACCGGATTCATCAGCCATGTTGTCAATGGAGAGCCCTTGTTGCCCAGTGGCCACTCTTTGGTTTGCCGTGGTGGTTCAAATGCAGGTGGCACAGCGGACCGCAGCAGAATGAAGGCATCGTGACTGCTGCCAGGATACCGGGCATTCACCTTCATGATTCTCTGCCTATGGTCGCACACCAGCTGGAAGTTGAGGGAGTGGAGTCCCTATTGGTTGCGGTATATTGCAGAGTTGACATGCGCTGCCCGCAAAGTGATGTGCGTGCAGTCAATGGCACCCTGCACCATGGGGAAGCCTGCAATCCTGGCGAAGCCTGCTGCTCTCTGGCAAGAGAGAATGAAATGTAGTCAGCTCTCTTTGAATAGAGAGCCTCAGTGACCTCCCTTATGCAACAGTGGACGGCAAACTGCGAGATGTTGCAAATATCTCCAGCTCCAGCCTGGAAGGAGCCAGACGCATAAACGTTCATCACCACGGTCACCTTCACAGCCACTGGCAATGCAGTCCTTGCCCTGCTCTAAGGATGCAGTTGTGGCTGCAGCAGATGGTAGATTTCAGTGAGGACATCCTTACTGAAGTGCAGACACTCACACACTGTTCCTCGCTGAGGTTCAGTTAGGGGAATTGCTCCCTGAAAACACTGGGCGGATATGGCCTCCTGCTGAGAGCCCTCCTCCCCTCCTCCCTCTTCCAGCAGCATGTTCTGCTCTGAGTGGCCTCTGCTCCTTTCCCAGTCATGCTGCATTCCAAAGGGAATACCTACTACTGCTTACATGTCTGGGAGCAGCTAGTTTGTGCAGAAGCCTTGAAGTCAGCAAAAAGTACTTCAGCATCTGCAACACCACTCCTTGTAGACTTTTGCAACTTGAAAGAACTACGGAAAGTACAAAAGTAGTTAATGATCCCTTTAAATAACATTGCTGGGGGGTCCTTTCTGCTGCTTAATGTGTGTTCAGCTGTGCGAGGTTAAGAGAGAGCGTCGGCTGGAGCGTTGACCTCCAAAATAGTAGCGCTGGCGTCAAATCAGCGCTGCACGCTGATTAACGTCATGATCTGCCTGCTTTGAAAGCTTCCGCCATACGTTAGCTGCACACACGCTAATGTCCCCACCAAGATGGCGTCCGGCGTGATTCGTGGCAGAAGTATGCGTGCGCGCGCATCGTATGCCATTTTGGTCCTTGAACGGCACCCGTAGCACCCAAACAACTGCCGCTACTGAACCCAACTTCTGGCTGCCAGTCACCTTGGACCCATAACCCCTCAGGAGAACAGGGGGGGAACATAGAGATAAGGACAATAAAACCCATGAAGCAGTGAGTGGCACTGGCTGTGACACATTAGGCCAATGAATGGATAAACATGTCATAATTTAGATCTCCAGGGTAATAATTGCCTGCAACCTCACTCACCTCTGCCCCTATCTCAGCTCATCTGCTACTGAAACCCTCATCCATGCCTTTGTCACTTCCATACTTGACTATACCAATGTTCTCCTCCCCAACCACCCATTCACCACCATCCATAAACTTCTGCTGAACCAAAACTCTGCTGCCTGTATTCTATCTCTACAAGATCCTGCTCACCCATCACTCCATCCTCACTAACTTACATTGGCTCCCGCTCTTTCAACACCTCCAATTTAAACATTTTATCCTCAGGTTTAAATCCTTTCATGGCCTTGCCCATCCCTATCACTGTAACCTTCCCTAGTCCTACAAACCACCCTCTCTAACTCTTTACTCCTCTCACTCCAGCCTCTTGTGCATCCCCCCTCTCTTTTCCCCACTATTGGCAGCCATGCCTTCAGCCAACTAGGCCCCGTGCTTTTGTGCATTCCTCCCTCCCCTTGCCCCTTCCTTGCCAGCCGTGCCTTCAGCTGTCTAGGCCTTCCATTTTGAAATTCTCTCCCTAAACCCTTCTGCCTCTCTGTCTCCCTCTTCCCCTTTAGGACCCTCCTTAAAACCCACCTCTTTTGGTCATAGAATCATAGAAACTTACAGCACAGAAGGAGACCATTCGGCCCCTTGTGCCTGTGCCGGCTCTTTGAAAGAGCCATTGTGCTTAGTCCCACATCCCCGCTTTTGTCCGTAACCCTGTAAGTTCCTCAAGTACCTGCCCAACTCCCTTTTAAAATGATTTATCGATTTAGCTTCCACCACCTGTTCAGGTAGAGTATCCTAAATCCCGGCAATTCTCGGAGTGAAAAGATTTCTCCTCATCTCCCCTCTAGATCTTTTGCCAATGATTTTAAAGCTATGACCTCTGGTTATTGACCCACTGCCAGAGGGAATAGTTTTTCTCTATCTACTCTATCAAAACCCCTTCTAATCTCTCCATTGGCTCAGCATTCATTTTTCTGTTAATATGCCTCTGTGAAGCACCTTGGGACGTTCCTCTATGCTAAAGGAGCACGGTGGCATAGTGGTTAGCACTGTTGCCTCACAGCGCCAGGGACCTGGGTTCGAATCTGGCCTCGGGTGACTGTCTGTGTGGAGTTTGCACATTCTCCCCGTGTTTGCGTGGGTTTCCTCCGGGTGCTCCGGTTTCCTCCCACAGTCCAAAGATGTGCGGGTTAGGTTGATTGGCTATGATAAATTGACCTTAGTGTTAGGGGGATTAAATACGTGGGGTTACGGGGATAGGGTGGAATGTGTGTTGGTGTAGGGGTTACGGGGATCGGGTGGGATATGTGGCCTCTATCTGCACTGTGGGTTTTCTGTGATTCTGAACTGTGAGTTATCGTTGTTCTTGTTTTTTTGTGATAAGTAACTTCAGACCAACAACCATTAACCAGTCTGAATGTCAATTATTGTCAATTAATATGGGCAAACCCATCAGATCACATAATCAGTCTAATGCCAAATAACATAAAACAATAAAAATATCAAAACGAATCTATCTATCTATCTTCTATATATAAAGCGATACTTCTGGCTGTCTGTCTGTCTGTCCTTCCGTCTGTCTGTCCGGCTATACACTATCAAGTTATAGAGCGTACCTACACGTGTGTTACATCAAAAGAAAGCTTACGATTTGGGAACGGTCATAAGCATATTTACTTTTCGGTCGGACAAAAATTGCGCCCACGGTATCGAAAAAATGTTCAAAATTCTGCTCATTATCCGCTCACTATTCAAAATTCCGCTCATTATCCGCTCATTAGCATCGAGTGACGTGAAGGTCGACCAATCGTACAGTCGAGCGACCCGACAGTCGACCAATCGCTGCGTCGCGGGGGCAGGTGCATCGCGCGTCTGGGCGGGCCGTCCTCGAGTCGAGCGACAGGACGATTGACCAATCCTACACTTCAGTGACCTGACAGTTGACCAATCGGTGCGTGCATGGGTGGGCCTAATCATTCTGAACTGAGGTGAGTGGCCGCCATCTTGATTCCAAACTCTTCGTTTCATTTTCCCGCTTTCTGCTTGTTTCTTTTTAAATCTACATTTCCAGCAAAAAAAAAGTTGCTTTTAAAATACAAATTATTTTTTTAAAAAGTTAATTCATTTGTCAACCTTTTCTCTAACATTTATAATTTTCCTAACTTTCACTGTTTTTCCAGGCCTGGAAGCCTGGGCCTCTGTTGCCCAGCCACGTCCGAGCTAGGCACCGCCCCTCCCGCTGGGCCCGCCCCACGATCGCCATCTTGGTATAGGCTGGCGGCGCGGGACAGGGCCGAGCGTCGCCATTGCCACCATTTTGGTAAAGGCTGGCGGGGCGGTAGGGAGCCTAGCGGGAGGTGGGTTGCGGTCACCGCGGGGCTCGGGCTCAGCTGATCGGGCGCTCATCAGGGGTCGGCCTGCAACACATCGACCGGAGGAGCGGCGGCTCTCTCTCTCCTTCGCCCCCGCGGCTTGGGCGGGGTGCCGGTGCTCGGGAGGGCGGGGCTCGGGAGGCCGGTGCTCGGGAGAGCAGGAAGGGGGGAAGGGTAACCCCGGCAACGGGGCTCGGGAGGGTGTGGGGCGGGGCTCGGGAGGCAGGGCTCGGGCTGACCGGGGCGCTGCACTCGGCTGGGCCATGTCAGTGCGTGGGGCAGCACGGAGCTCCGCGGAGCCATCGCCGGCAGAGGGGAGAGGGTCTGCTGGCTCACCCCCTCCCTTTCTCCCACCTTCCTTTCTCCCTTCCCCCCTCCCTCCCTTTCTCCCTTCCCCCCCACACTCTACCCACACCCCCCACACTCTTCCCACACCCCCCACACACCCCCTCTCCCCCCCAGACCCCCACCACAATCCCCACCCTCCCCTCCCCCTCCACCCCCCCACCCAACCCCCACTCCCCCCTTCCCCTCCCTCCCCCCTTCCCCCTCAGCACACACAGTATCCAAAAAACGTTCAAAATTCTGCTCATTATCCGCTCATTAGCATCGAGTGATGTCAAGGTCGACCAATCGTACAGTCGAGCGACCCGACGGTCGACCAATCACTGCGTCGTGGGGGCGGGTTCATCGCGCGTGCAGGCAGGCCATCCTAGAGTCGAGCGACAGGACCATTGACCAATCCTACACTTCAGCGACCTGACGGATGACCAATCGGTGCATGTGTGGGCGGGCCATTTTGTTCTGAAATGAGGTGAGTGGCCGCCATCTTGATTCCAAACTCTTCGTTTCTTTTTCCTGCTTTCTGCGTGTTTCTTTTCAAATCTACATTTCCAGCAAAAAAAAAGTTGCTTTTAAAACAGAAATTATATTTAAAAAAAGTTAATTAATTTGTAAATCTTTTCTTTAACCTCTATAATTTTCCTACCTTTCACCATTTTTCCAGGCCTCGAAACCTGGGCCTATGTTGCCCAGCCACGCCCGAGCTAAGCACCTCTCATCGCGATCAACAAAAGGCCCGCGATCGCCACCATCTTTGTGAAGGCTGGAGGGGGCGGGCCTGAGCCGAGCGTCGCCACCGCCGCCATCTTAGTAAAGGCGGGCGGGCGGGAGTCAGCGCGCACGTCAACTTCCGCCCGGAGCACGACTTAAGTCCGGCCGGACCTCACGCAGTAGGTTGCGCGCCGGCGTCTCTCTGGTCTTGAAGCCGGCTCAGGCAGGGGCGGGGCTCGGGAGGGCAGAGCTCGGGAGAGCACGAGTGCGGGGCTCGGGAGAGCACGAGCGTGGTGTTCAGGAGGGCGCGAGCACAGGGCTCCAGGAGGTGGGGCTCGGGAGGGCGCGGGAGCGCGGGGCTCGGGAGAGTGCGGGGCTCAGGGGGTCGGGGCGCGGGTGTGCGGGGCTCGGGAGAGCGGGGCACAGGGAGGCGGGGCTCGGGAGAGCGGGAGCACGGGACTCAGGAGAGTGGGGCACGGGGGCGTGGGGCTCGGGAGAGCGGGAGCGCGGGGCCCGGGGGGGCGGGGCTCGGGAGAGCGGGAGTAGCCACTCGCCCTCTATCTCTCCTTCCCTCTGTCTCTCTCCCCTCCCACCCTCCCTCCCACCCCTGCTCCCCCTCCCTCTCCACCCTCTCCCCCCTCTCCCCACCCACCCCCTCCCCCTCCCCCACTCTCCCCACCCCCCTCCCCCTCCACCCCCCACCCCCTCCACCCCCCTCCCCACCTCCCTCCCATCCCTCCCCTCCCCCCTCACCCCCCTCACCCCCACCCCCTTCCCTCCCCTCCCCCCTCCCCCCTTCCCCCCTCCGCCCCCTTCCCCCTCCCCTCCCCCGCTTCCCCCCTCCCCTACCCCCCTTCCCCCCAGTCCCTCTCTCTCTTCCCCCCAGTCGCTCTCTCTCTTCCCCCCGTCGCTCTCTCTCTTCCCCCCAGTTGCTCTCTCTCTTCCCCCCAGTCGCTCTCTCTCTTCCCCCCAGTCGCACTCTCTCTTCCCCCAATCGCTCTCTCTCTTCCCCCCGTCACTCTCTCTCTTCCCCCCAGTCACTCTCTCTCTTCCCCCCATCGCTCTCTCTCTTCCCCCCAGTCTCCCTATCTTCCCCCAGTCGCTCTCTCTCTTCCCCCCAGTCGCTCTCTCTCTTCCCCCCAGTCGTTCTCTCTCTTCCCCCCAGTCGCTCTCTCTCTCTCGTCCAACAACAACATGCCCTCAAAAAAGCCTCGGCACCGCCGGGCACTCCAGCTAGTCTCTATATATAAAGCTGTACTTCTGCCTGTCCTTCCGTCTGTCTGTCTGTCTGTCCGGCTATACAATCTCAAGTTATAGAGCATACCTACACGTGCGTTACATCAAAAGAAAGTTTACAATTCCGGAACGGTCATAAGCATATTTACTTTTCGGTCAGACAAAAATTGCGCCCAAGGTATCCAAAAAACGTTCAAATTTCCGCTCATTTTCCACACATTATTCAAAATTCCGATCATTATCCACTCATTAGCATCGAGTGACGTGAAGGTCGACCAATCGTACAGTCGAGCGACCCGACGGTCGACCAATCGCTGCGTCACGGGGGTGGGTTCGTCGCGCGTGCGGGCAGGCCGTCCTAGAGTCGAGTGACAGGACGATTGAACAATCCTACACTTCAGTGACCTGACGGTTGACCAATCGGTGCGTGTGTGGGTGGGCCTAATCATTCTGAACCAAGGTGAGTGGCCACCATCTTGATTCCAAACATGTCGTTTCTTTTTCCCGCTTTCTGCGTGTTTCTTTTCAAATCTACATTTCCAGCAAAAAAAAAGTTGCTTTTTAAACACAAATTGTTTTTAAAAAAAGTTAATTCATTTTTCAATCTTTTCTTTAACATCTATAATTTTCCTACCTTTCACCATTTTTGCAGGCCTGGAAGCCTGGGCCTCTGTTGCCCAGCCACGCCCGAGCTAGGCACCGCCCCTCCCGCTGGGCCCGCCCCGCGATCGCCGCCATCTTGGTAAAGGCTGGCAGCACGGGACTGGGCCAGGCGTAGTCATCGCCGCCATTTTGGTAAAGGCTGGTGGGGCGGGAGGGAGCCTAGCGGGAGGTGAGTTGTGGCACCGCGGGACTCGGGCTCAGCTGATCGGGCGCTCATCAGGGGTCGACCCGCAAAACATCGAACGGAGGAGCAGCGGCTCTCTCTCTCTCCTTCGCCCCCGCGGCTCGGGCGGGGGGCCGGTGCTCGGGAGGGCGGGGCTCGGGAGGCTGATGCTCGGGAGAGCGGGAAGGGGGGGAAGGGTTACCCCGGCAACGGGGCTCGGGAAGGCATGGGGCAGGGCTTGGGAGGCGGGGCTCGGGCTGACCAGGACGCTCCGCTCGGCTGGGCCATGTCAGTGCGTGGGGCGTCACGGAGCTCCGCGGAGCCATCGCCGGCAGAGGGGAGAGGGTCTGCTGGCTCCCCCCTCCCTTTCTCCCCCCTTCCCTTTCTCCCTTCCCCCTCCCTCCCTTTCTCCCTTCTCCCCTACCCCCTCCTTCCCCCACCCTTCCCACCCCCCCTTTCCCCCCCACACACACCCCCTCCCCCTCCCCCGCAACCCCCCCACCACCCCACCCCCCTACCCCTCCCCCTACCCCCTTCCCCTCCCTCCCCCCTTTCCCCTCCCCTCTCCCACTCCCCTCCCCTCCCCCTTTTCCCCCCTCCCCGTCCCCCTCCCCCTTCCCCACTCCCCCCCCTTTCCCCTCCCCCCCTTCCCCCCTCCCCCTTCCCCTACCCCCCTCCCCCAGTTGCTCTCTCTCTTCCCCCCAGTCGCTCTCTCTCTTTCCCCCAGTCGCTCTCTCTCTTTCCCCAAGTCGCTCTTTCTCTTCCCCCCTGTCGCTCTCTCTCTTCCCCCCATCGCTCACTCTCTTCCCCCCATCGCTCTCTCTCTTCCCCCCCAGTCACTCTCTCTCTTCTCCCCAGTCGCTCTCTCTCTTCCCCCAGTCGCTCTCTCTCTTCCCCCCAGTTGCTCTCTCTCTTCCCCCAGTCGCTCTCTCTCTTTCCCCCAGTCGCTCTCTCTCTTTCCCCAAGTCGCTCTTTCTCTTCCCCCCTGTCGCTCTCTCTCTTCCCCCCATCGCTCTCTCTCTTCCCCCCCAGTCACTCTCTCGCTTCTCCCCAGTCGCTCTCTCTCTTCCCCCAGTCGCTCTCTCTCTTCCCCCCAGTTGTTCTCTCTCTTCCCCCAGTCGCTCTCTCTCTTCCCCCCAGTCACTCTCTCTCTTCCCCCCAGTCGCTCTCTCTCTTCCCCCCAGTCACTCTCTCTCTTCCCCCCAGTCGCTCTCTCTTACAACAACAACATGCCCTCGAAAAAACCTCGGCACCGCCGGGCACACCAGCAAGTATATATAAAACATTTTGGCCTAGAAATTCGGTTGGTAGCGCCGGCGCTGAGTGCCTAAAGAGACTAAGAATTGGGGCGATACCATATGTTGGGGCGTTCGCTGTGAAGATAGTGACAACTCAGATATTGACTATACATTTAGCGCCTGCGCTAAGTGTTTGCGCGCGCCCGCGAGCACAAGCACATCATGACGTCCTTTCAGTGTGCAATGCCTTTTAGGAGTGCTTGAGCGCATATTGGGTGGCGCCGGGAGCCTTAACGACCAGCGCTATTAGTGACAGTTCGTGGGAGGGCGAACAGACCCTTCTCGGAGTAGGGGGGCGCTATTTAAAGGGGACAGCTCTAGTGCAGAATCTTCAGCTACTTGGCCTGCTCATTGTGATCATTGCTGGAGAGAGTTGGCGAGCTAATGTAGAGCAAAGTTCTGGGAATTTAGCTTTACAGTACTTGAGACCTTCAAACCTGTCCGAAGCACTTGCAGCACTACACCTAAAAGCCTTTTGACCAACTGGCATCGGAATGGGAGCTTCTTTGGAGGGCGACGGCCTCATTGCCCAACACTGTGAAGGTGCAGAGAGATGGCGGGAGAGAGGGCCGGGATTGGCCAGAAGGAGGAGGGGCAATGGAGGTCGGCCAATCCGACAGGAAGCTGCGAGGGTCTTTAGGCAGCAGGTGACAAGCCTTGACATGTCGGAGGAGCAGTGTTTGGGAAGGCTCCCATTCTGGAGGGACATTGTTACTGATCTGTGCCACCTGCTTGGTCAGGATCTGCAGCCGCGTGAACGCTGCAGAACTTCTCTGTCCGTGATCGCTAAACTGACTGATGGCCTCAATTTTTATGGCAACGGATCCTTTCAGTCAGCCATTGGGGACATTGCGACTGTCGCTCAGGTTGCAGTCCACTGTTGCATCCGGCAAGTTACAGATGCCCTTTATAGGCGAAGGCGTCAATTCATTACCTTCCCTCGGACCCTGCACAAGCAGGCGGAGCGCGCGCAGGTTGTCGCTTCTATTGCGGACTTCCCCATGGTGCAGAGGGCGAGTGACAGCACACATGTGGCTTTGAGGGCACCATGCCATCATCCTTAGGACTTCCGCAACCGCAAGGGGTTCCACTCCCTCAACATGCAGCTGGTCTGTGACCACCGTCAAATCATCATGGCAGTCACCGCGCATTTCCCAGGGTGCAGCCACGATGCCTTTATCCTGCGGTTGACCTCAGTTTGTAACCTTTTTGAGGGGCTGCCTCGAAGACGAGGCTGGCTTACTGGGGACAAGGGCTATCCTCTCTAGCCATGGCTGATGGCAACACTCCGTGTGGCTGACACCCCAGCAGAAGAGCTGATCAGCAGCGGCCATCAGGCGACCAGGCACAGTAAACAGCACACTATTGGTGTTGTCAAAAAGCGTTTCCAATGTCTGGAACATTCGGGGGGTTCCCTGCAGTACTCGCCGCAGCAAGTGGGACACATCATCGTCGTCTGCTGAATGCTCCACAACATGGCGAATCGACGCAGCCAGCCAATTCCAGCTGTCCCTCAATGACCAGCAGAGCAGGCGGAGGAGCAGGAGTATGAGGAGGAGGATGAGGAGGAGGAGGAGGAGGAGGCGGAGGAGGAGGAGGAGGAGGAGGAAGATGGAAGGGCTGGTGAAAGTGGAAGGGCCATACGGCAGAGGCTCATCTGGACTTGTGTCGAGACCCCTGTGGCGGAATGATGAGAGTCTTAACTCATGCGCACTTCGGATGTTTGACGGCCTCTGAGTGCCAGCATCACTAAAACTAGTCACATGCACCATGCCACTTTGAAACTTCTGTTTATTGGCACACAAGTCTTTCATTACAGCTAAACAATGTAATGTGAGCAGAAACCATAACTTTCAAAATAACTGTGAACTGTTCGGCAAAGCCGCAAAACTCAACAAACCTTCTGCAAATATAACAACAGGTGAGGGTGTCCTTGAATTTGGACAAACAAACGTCTCAGCACCTCCCTCTACGACTGGCCCCTTGAGGGCGAACGACTTCTCTTTCGCGCCCGGCCCCTTCCCTCCCTGCTGCTCCTACGTAATTGGACCCCAGTGGCGGGCTCAAGGCTGGGGGACGCCTGCTGACTGTCTGGAAGCGCAGAAGCCCCTGAGGGACGGCCTGGCCGACCTCTGGGCTTGGAGGGTGCGGACGCAGGTGCTTGATGTGACCATGGTTGGAAGCAGTGTGGCCTGCAGGTGGTGGCAGCTTCAATGCAGGCGTCCCAGCGCTGGCATGTGCAATGGTCTCCTACCGAGAGAGGACACCTGCAACATGGTCGGACGACACACTGGCTATCTGAGGGGAGCGGCTCGGCTCATCCGCCACAATCGCATGCTCCACTGATTCGTGGCCTTGTGTGGGACTGGAAGGGCCCGGGGTGATCGTCACTGATGCAGAGAGGGTGGCTACAGTGAGAGATCGCGTTGCGTCAATCTGGGTGTGGAGGAGCCCAGCAAGTGACTGCGTGGCAACAGTGAGGACCTGTGTGCCAGGTGCCAATGCTTCAGAGAAGGCCTGGACAGTTCTTCCCATTGCTTCGGATAAGGCAGGTGCCGACCGCTCCATTGCCTCGGACAAGCCCTGGACAGACCTTTCCAGGGATTGTCCGAAGCCCTGAACAGTCCTTTCCATAGCCGACTCAAAGCCGTGGACAGTCCTCTCCATTGTTGGGCCGAAGCCCTGGATAGTCCTGTCCATTGTTGCCCCAAAGCCCTGGATAGATCTGTCCATTGTTGCCCCGAAGACCTGGAGAGTCCTGTCCATTGTTGCCCCAAAGCCCTGGAGAGTCCTCTCCATTGTTGCCCCGAAGTCCAACATACTCTTAGCCAATGAATCTATTGACTCAGGCATCTTCTCGACTGCAGCCATCAGCTCCGTGTGTCTGACCCGGGCCTGTTTGCACATCTCAGCCAGCCGACGCACCTCATCTGCACTCTGCTGCAGTCATCACTACCTGCCTTGCCCTCCGGGGAGACGGTGGCCGAACTTGCCTATCCCCCGTGCGTTGCTGCATGCCGCTTGGTCCGGCAACTGGTTCATCCTCAGAGCCCCCCCACCCTCCCCTCCAGGGGACTACTATCCCCAGTCTGTAGATGTGTCCGCTCCCCGGATTCTGCAATGGCTGGTCCGGATTCCTCCTGGTCCTCGCCTCCGGTGGCACTGGCACTGGCAGCTTCAGTGCGTTGAGCCCCAGTTGGTGCTGCTTCATCTGAAAGTGGGAGGTGGAAAAGTGGCTTTAGCAAAAGGGCAGGTTTGCTGAAAGGCATGCCAGATTGCGGCAAGGCTCTGACATGGCTGCACACTGAGGAAGCATGCTGGCGGGGGGACCAAGTGGAAGGCAACAGGTGAAAAAGGTGAGAGTCTTACCCTCGCTGTCGGAAATGGGGTCGGCAGATGCAGTGGTCACAGGACCAGACAGACGTCATCCAAATATCTGGTACACTCTCTCCTCCAGATCCGTGAGAGTGACCACTTGTGGAGGTCCGCCACCGGTTGGATGCTGCTCCTCATCGCCAGCTTGGACTGCAGGGGAAAGAAGGGGAATTTCTGTAACATGATGCCTTGAGAGATCATCGCATGCCCCCCATGGTGCAAGAGCCCTTACATGATGCCTTGAGAGATCATCGCATGCCCCCCATGGTGCAAGAGCCCTTACATGAGGCCTTCAGAGTTCATCGCATGCCCCCCATGGTGCAAGAGCCCTTACATGAGGCCTTGAGAGATCACCGCATGCCCCCCATGGTGCAAGAGCCCTTACATGAGGCCTTGAGAGATCATCGCATGCCCCCCATTGTGCAAGAGCCCTTACATGAGGCCTTGAGACATCATCGCATGCCCCCCATTGTGCAAGAGCCCTTACATGAGGCCTTGAGACATCATCGCATGCCCCCCATTGTGCAAGAGCCCTTACATGAGGCTTTGAGACATCATCGCATGCCCCCCATTGTGCAAGAGCCCTTACATGAGGCCTTGCGACATCATCGCATTCCCCCCATTGTGCAAGAGCCCTTACATGAGGCCTTGAGACATCTGTCCATGTGTCTGCCCAGAAAGGGCCATGGGTGCATACTGACAGATGGCCAGTGGCGCATCATTGCAGCAGGGTGCCCGAAGTCAGCTGCAGATGGAGGGAAGCACAAGTTTGGTAAACCATCACTCACCCTAACGATCCGTGTGCGGTTGTTGAATTTCTTCCTGCACTGAACAGGGGTCCTGGTCGCCATGCTGCTGGAGTTGACCCTCACAGCAACCTCCCTCCAAGATCGTCGGTAAGCCTTCTGATTTGGCCTCTTGCCATTATCCGGGTACAGCACCTGTCGACGGTGTTCAACTGCAGCCACCAATTGGTCCAGCACCTCAGTGCTGAAGCGCTCTGCTCTCTGCCTAACCTTCTCCGTAATGATGAACTTTGTACTGCCAGACAAGAGCGAGCGCCGAATCTGAGGCCTTCAGGGCGTTGGGTGTTGAAGCTCAGTCTGACTGACCCACCCCTTTAAGAGCCGGCCGGCGCCTGCAGGTCTCGTGCTTTGCCGTAATTGAGTTCACCTGCGCTGCGCGCGTCCGCGTCGAAATTGAGTAACGCCTGACCTTTTGCACCTTAAGAGCACCGTGCAACGGCTGATTTAGCGCCTGAATCCCCTTTGGGTGTGATGCAACCCAATATCGCCCCAGGCGCGGATAGCTCTCGTCTGTCTATAAACTTAGCGCATCGCCAGTTCTAACGCCTCAAGCGGGGCTATACCCAATTTCTAGGCCTATGTCTCTCTGTCTCTCTGTCTCTCTGTCTGTCTGTCCGGCTATACAGTCAAAAGTTATAGAGCATACCTACACATATGTTATATCAAAAGAAAGCTCATCATTAGGGGACTCTTGTAGGTGTATTTACTTTTTGGTCAGACAAATATTGTGCCAACGGTATCCAAAAAAGTTTGAAAATTCCGCTCATTATACACTCATTAGCATCGAGTGGGGGCGGGTTCATTGTGTGTGCGGGCGGGCCATCCTAGAGTTGAGTGACATGATGATTGACCAATTCTACAGTTCAGTGACCTGACGGTTGACCAATCGGTGCGTGTGTGGGCGGGCCTTATCATGCTGAAATGAAATGAGTGGCCGCCATCTTGATTCCAAACTCTTCATTTCTTTTTCCCACTTTCTGCGTGTTTCTTTTCAAATCTACATTTCCAGCGAAAAAATAAGTTGCTTTTAAAACACAAATTGTTTTTTAAAAAAGTTAATTAATTTGTAAATCTTTTCTCTAACCTCTATAATTTTCCTACCTTTCACCGTTTTTCCAGGCCTCAAAGCCTGGGCCTCTGTTGCCCAGACACGCCCGAGCTAGGCACCTCCCATCCCGCCGCCATCTTGATTCCTAACTACTAACTATTGATTTATTTTTCCCACTTTCTGTTTGTGTGGAGGGGATTTTATCCAGCACAAATTTGGTACTTAGGAGCCCAACCAGCTCATTATTTAATTTGCGTGTAATAAATGAGTCCAGTATGTGATTTATTTCCCGGGGCCATGTCAGTGCGGGGGCCCGGGGCCTAGGCTTCTCCAACCACCAGCAGCGCAACTCCAGTCCCAGGCTCCCGGCCTAGACAGGGACCAACACTGGCAGAGGGGAGAGTGTCTGCTGCCTCAGCTCCATTCCCGGGATTGGTAGGTGGGGAGGCTTCATAAGCAACTGGGGTAGGTCGCAAGCCCTGAATAATTATCTGAAGATCCCGTTTTTGCAGCTGAGGGGATTTCTTCTGCTGACAGCCCCAGGTTAACGGCAGCCATCTTTGTCAAGGAGGGCAAAAAGTTTCAGTGCGACACCATTTTGATTCAGTGTGTAACAGAATGCATGCGCGGCCATCTTAGTACAGGAACATAGAGTGGGCGGGGCTTCAGTGCTTCCAATCGGGTCCTACTGCCCGGGAGAGACAATCGACTGTGTGGGCGGGGCCTAATCTTTCCAACTGAAAAGCAAGCGGTGGCCATTGTTGTTTGTGATACCGCAGTTACAGGTGAGGACCCCCTTTTTTAATAAAAAGATTGGTGAGGTTGTAAAGTGTATGTTATAGAAAGATTTACCAAAAATGTTTTATAATTACTTTAAGTTTCACGTTTCAAGGTATTAAAAGGTAGGCTGGGCCATGTCAGTGCAGGGGCCCGAGGCCTAGGCATCTCCAATGGCCGGCAGCGCAACTCCAGTCCCAGGCTTCCGGCCCAGACAGGGACCAACACTGGCAGAGGGGGGAGGGTCTGCTGGCTCCCCCCTCCCTTTCCCCCCTCCCACACCCACACACCCCCCACAACCACCCCTTCCCGCACCCCACACCCCCCATTCCCCCCCCACACCCCCGCTTCCCACCCCACACCCCCCCCTTCCCCCCACACCCCCCTTCCCCCTCCCTTTCGCCCCCTCCCTTTCCCCCCTCCCTTTCCCCCCCTTTCCCCCCTTTCCCTCCCTTTCCCCCTCCCTTTCCCCCCCTTTCCCCACTCCTTTCCCCCCTCTCCCCCTCCCTTTCCCCCCCTTTCCCCCTCCCTTTGCCTCCCTTTCCCCCCTCCCTTCCCCTCCTTTCCCCCTCCCTTTCCCCCTTTCCCCCCTCCGTTTCCCCCACTCCCTTTCCCCCACTTTCTTTTCCCCCCTTTCTTTCCCCCCTCCCTTTCCCCCCTCCGTTTCCCCCCTCCATTCTTCCGCTCCCATTCCCCCACATTTCCCCCTCCCTTTCCCCCACTTTCCCTCCCTTTCCCCCTCCCTCTCCCCCCATTTCCCCCCACCCTTTCCCCCCCTTTCCCCACCTCCCTTTACCCCCTCCCTTTCCCCCTTCCCCCCTCCCTTCCCCCTCTTCCCCCCTCCCTTTCCCCCCTTCCCCTCCCTTTCCCCCCTTCCCCCCTTCCCCCCCTTTCCCCCTTCCCCACTCCCTGTCCCCCCTTCCCCCTCCCTTTCCCCCCTTCTCCCCTCCATTTACCCCCCTTGCTGCCCCTCCCTTCCCCTCCCTTCCCCCCTCCCTTCCTCCCCCTTCCCCCCTCCCTTCCCCCTTCCCCTTCACTTACCTCCCTTTCCCCGCTCCCTTTCCCCCCTTTCCCCCACCCTTTCCCCCCCTTTCCCCCCTCACTTTCCCCCTCCCTTTCCCCCCCTTTCTCGCATCCCTTTCCCCCCTTTCCCCCCTCTGTTTCCCCCTTCCCCCCTCCCTTTTCCCCCCTCCCATTCCCCCCTCCCTTTACCCCCCTTTACTCCCTACTCCCCCCTTTCCCCCCTCCCTCCCCCTCCCTCCCTCCCTCCATTCACCCCTCCCTTCCCCCCTCACTTCCCCCCATCCCCCTCCCTTCCCCCCCTTCCCCCTCCATTCCCCCCTCCCCCTCCCTCCCCCTCCCTTTCCCGCCTCCCCCTCCCTCCCCCTCCCTTCCCCCCTCCCTCTCCCCCTCCCTTCCCCTCCTCCCCCACACTTCCCCCTCCCCTCCCCTCCCCCCTCCCCCTCCCCTTCCCCCACCCCCCTCCCCTACCCCCTCCCCCTTGCCTTCCCCCTTCCCCTCCCCTTCCCCCTCCCCCCCCTTTCCCCCTTCCCATCCCTTCCCCCCTCCCCCTCCCTTCCCCCTCCCTCTCCTCTCCCCCTCCCCCTCCCCTCCACCCCTCCCCCTCCCCTCCCCTCCTCCCCCTCCCCTTCCCCCTCCCCTTCACCCCTCCCCCTCCACTTCCCCCCCTCCCCCTCCCTTTTCCCCCCTCCCCCTCTCTTTTCCCCCTCTTCCTCCCTTTTCCCCCCTCCCCCTCCCTTTCCCCCCTCCCCTCCCTTTTACCCCCTCCCCCTCCCTGCCCCCTCCCTTTCCCCCCTCCCTTTTCCCCCCTCCCTTTCCCCCCTCCCTTTCCCCCCTCCCCTCCCTTCCCCCCATTCCCCCCTCCCCCTCCCTTTCCGCCCCTCCCCCTCCCTTTCGCCCCTCCCCCTCCCTTTCCCCGCCCTCCCCCTCCCTTTCCCCCCTCTCTTCTCCCCCATCCCCCCTCCCCCTCCTCCCCCCCTCCCCCTCCCTTCCCCCCTCCACCCTCCCCCTCCCTTCCCCCTCCCCCTCCCTATTCCCCCTCCCCCTCCCTTTCCCCCCCCTCCCCCTCCCTTCTCCCTCCCCTCCCTCCCCCATTCCCCCCCCTCCCCCATTCCCCCATCCCGCCTCCCCCATTCCCCCCTCCCACCTCCCCTTCCCTCCCCCACATCCCTTTCCTCCCCAGCTTCCCCTTTCCCCCCACCTTCCCCTTCCCACCCTCCCCCAAATTAACCTTCCCCCCTCCCCCACCTTCACCTTCCCCCCTCCCCCACCTTCACCTTCCCCCCTCTCCCCCCCTCCACCCTCCCTCTCTGCTCTCCCTCTCCCCCCCTCCCTCTCCCCCCTCCTCTCTCCCCCTCCCCTCTCCCCCACTCCCCTCTCCCCCTTCCCTCTCCCCCCTCCCTCCTCCCCTCCTCCCTCCTCCCCTCTCCCCCCTCCCCTCTCCCCCCTCCCCTCTCCCCTCTACCCCCTCCCCTCTCCCCCTCCCCTCTCCCCCTCCCCTCTCCCCTCTCCCCCCTCCCCTCCCCTCTCCCCCCTCCCCTCCCCTCTCCCCACTCCCCTCTCCCCCCTCCCCTCCCCTCTCCTCTCCCCCTCCCCTCCCCTCTCCCCCTCCCCTCTCCTCTCCCCCTCCCCTCTCCTCTCCCCTTCCCTCCCCTCCCCCCCTCCCCTCTCTCCCCCCACTCTCTCTCCCCCCAGTCTCTCTCTCTCCCACTCCAGTCACTCTCTCTGTCTCTTCTCCCCCGTCGCTCTCTCTGTCTCTTCACCCCCCCAGTCGCTCTCTCTCTTTCCCCCGGAATCTCGCTCTCTCTCTTCCCCCCAGAATCTCGCTCTCACTCTTCCCCCCAGACTCTCGCTCTCTCTCTTCCCCCCAGACTCTCGCTCTCTCTCTTCCCCCCGGACTCTCAC